>NC_090252.1:73920307-74045307 GCF_037325665.1 Littorina saxatilis
AAGGTAGGACTCAAACCATGCCAGCGCTGGACCAGAGATGCCATACAAGGTATGGAGCCTGCTCAGCAGTGTGACATGATCTATTGTGTCAAACGCTGCCGAGAGGTCCAGTAGGGTGAGCACAGACACATCACCACCATCCAGAGCAGACAGAATGTCGTTGGTCACCTTGAGCAGGGCAGTCTCAGTACAGTGAGAAGGACGGTATGCTGACTGAGAATGCGAGATCAGATCATAGGTGTTCAAATACACTAACAGCTGCTTTAAAACTACTTTCTCAATGATCTTTGACAAAAATGAAAGGTTACAACAGGGCGGTAGTTCTTTAAGACATTTACATCGAGATTGGATTTCTTAAGGAGCGGTTTCACAAGTGCAGTTTTGAACAATGATGGAAAAACACCAGACAACAGGCTATCATTAACAATCTGGGTGAGAACAGGCAACAGAAGATCAAGGTTTTCAACAAGTAATGGTGTGGGCAATGCATCAAGTGGACAAGTTGTAGGTTTGGATTTCAAAATAATCTCTCTAAGGTCCTTCTCACTGACTTTCTGGAATGCTAAAAACGTACAGGCAGGGGAAGCATCAACATGAGTGGGTGCAGCAGAATTAACAGCTAGCGTGTCAAGTTCTGATCTAATATCAGCTACTTTCTGGATGAAAAAATCACTAAAAACATCAGGCAGCTCACTAACAGGAAATACAGTGGGGAGTGGGGACACCTTTACTTGCTTATTCTTTAGCAATTTTAGACTAGTCCCTCTTTAGGGCGAGGGCCAGATGTAAAAAAGCAGATCACTGCTTACTCCATTACCCTCGTTAAATAAAGAATTGTTCTTGTTCTTGTTGTTCTTGTTCTTGTTCTCTCTCTCTCTCTCTCTCTCTCTCTCTCTCTCTCTCTCTCTCCCTCTCCCTCTCTCTCACTCTTTCTCTCTCTCTCTCTCTCTCCCCTCTCTCTCTCTCTCCCTCTCCCTCTCTCTCTCTCTCCCTCTTTCTCTCTCTCTCTCTCTCTCCCTCTTTCTCTCTCTCTCTCTCTCTCTCTCTCTGTGTGTGTGTGTGTGTGTGTGTGTGTGTGTGTGTGTGTGTGTGTGTGTGTGGTGTGTGTGTGTGTGTGTGTGTGTGTGTGTGCGCGCGAGCGTATGTGTATGTGTGTGTGTGTGTGTGAGCGCGATCGCCGGGTCACCTTGCATGAACATTATTGGGTTCAATCTTCTTAGCAGTGTTAGACAACCTAGAGCTTGTGTTGCGCTTATACTCTTACGATCAAATTCGAAGCGATTTTGCACCTTTGTGCAGTGACTCTACCTGTGTTTTAGTTGTGCCTTGCGTTGTACTCGGACTGCCTGTCTGTGTGACGTGACGTGGACACTGAGGAAAGAGTGTGTTTCTTTCCCTTCGGTTCTAGCACTTCTCAATATCGTCTGACGTGCCAGTGACACGTAGTAGCACATTGTTTACAACTCTATTGTGTAACTCGTAGACGACAAGGACTTTGCCTTTTCTGGCAAATCTTGAACATTCACTCTACAACGTCCAGTGTGTGCGCATTGTGTCTGCTTCTGCGTGTACTCTTAACATTTATAAGCATGTCGGCACTAGCTTCAGCCGCTGGACTGAATATCGGTCACTTAAACATTTATCATCTCTTGAACAAAATTCCTGATCTCTGCGTGTTATTAAATCAACATTCTCCCATAACCCAGTTGTTTGGGATTTCAGAGACTAGGCTGGACTCACGCATCTGTGATGATATGTTGCGGATACCTCACTATTCTGTTATCCGACGCGACAGTATGGAAGTACAACATCCCAGCTAGCAAGCTTTCGTCGGCCGATTGACGATTTCAGTCGGGTGACGTCGTCATATGTCGTGTGTCGTCGTCCGTTGTTGCGCCGATACCGTTTTGACTGTGTGTAAAACTCGGCAAATATACGTAATAAACCCCGACATCGGCCCGACGCAATGTTGCTGTCGATAAAATTATGCAGAGTTACGGGAGATAACAAATTTATGATCATTATTTTAACATTTGTTACGTCCCCTGTTCAAGGGTCGGCCCGTCAACGGCGTGACATGACCCTGCAAATGCGAAACTGAATTATTCATATTTGTTGACTTTTTCACATAGGAGTAGGATAATTAATTGTAAATTTCATTTGTATATTTGCAATCAAATACAGCATGAGCTCAAACCATGAGTTTTACATTTTAAAAATACGCCATCATATATACTTGAAATACTCTCATAGCTTTCCTTACGGTAAACAAGATTGAGTGTAAACATGGCCGGCTGCTACTTTCCCGCGTGAGCGAAGTTTATTTGTTTTCTTAGTTCACGTTAATATCGAAAGAAGAGACATTCTTGCGAATGTTGGACAGCACATTGATGATATGTTATCCGAGACGAATGTCGCCTCGGGATCTCAATCTGAGTGCTGGTCCCAGTGCCACGTGGTGGCGGTGATAGTTGACAAGTTGTGTAGCCAGTCACTCTTTGATATTTCTGATGTTGAAATATCACTGGTGTTTGCGCGGAGAACTGTCCAAGGACGGATGGAAACCTACAGGTGTGTTCAAGCTGTTATAACGTCAACTCGAGGACAACCGACGGATGGAGCGAGTAAGTGATTTCGTTTTTTGACTCACATGCGAAGCAAAAGTGAGTCTATGTACTCACCCGAGTCGTCCGTCCGTCCGTCCGGACGTCCGGACGTCCGTCCGGAAAACTTTAACGTTGGATATTTCTTGGACACTATTCAGTCTATCAGTACCAAATTTGGCAAGATGGTGTATGATGATAAGGCCCCAAAAAACATACATAGCATCTTGACCTTGCTTCAAGGTCAAGGTCGCAGGGGACATAAATGTTGTCTAAAAAACAGCTATTTTTCACATTTTCCCCATTTTCTCTGAAGGTTTTGAGATTGAATACCTCAACTATATATGATATATAGGGCAAAGTAAGCCCCATATTTTGATACCAGTTTAGTTTACCTTGCTTCAAGGTCAAGGTCACAGGAGCTCTTCAAAGTTGGATTGTATACATATTTTGAAGTGACCTTGACCCTGAACTATGGAAGATAACTGTTTCAAACTTAAACATTATGTGGGGCACATATTAGGCTTTCATCATGAGACACATTTGGTCACATATGATCAAGGTCAAGGTCACTTTGACCCTTATGAAATGTGACCAAAATAAGGTAGTGAACCACTAAAAGTGACCGTATCTCTTGGTAGAAAGAGCCAATAAGCACCATTGTACTTCCTATGTCTTGAATTAACAGCTTTGTGTTGCATGACCTTGGATGACCTTGACCTTGGGTCAAGGTCACATGTATTTTGGTAGGAAAAATGTGTAAAGCAGTTCTTAGTGTATGTCATATTGCTAGGTTTAGTTATTTGACCTTGACCCTGAAGGTCAAGGTCATGTAAAGGTCAAGGTCAAGCATGTGAGTCGTATGAGCTTTGCCCTTCTTGTTTTTGCTTAAATGTTAGTTTTGCTGTTATACAGTGGGGGGGGGGGGGGACATACTGCTGTATCTGTATATGTAGATGTAGGTGTGTTTTGTCCTGTTACAGTGGGGGAGGGGGGGTGGAGTACATACTCATGATACTGCTGAATCTGTAGCTGTAAGTGTGGTTTGCACTGTTACACTTGGGGGGTGGGGTGTACATACTGATGTATCTGTAGCTGTAGGTGTGTGTATTGCATTGTAACACTTGGGGGGGGGGGGGGGGGGGGTTGTACATACTGATCTAGCTGGTGGTGTGTTTTGCACTGATGTACACTTGGGGGGGGGGGGGTGTACATACTGCTGAATCTGTAGCTGTAGGTGTGTTTTGCACAGTAACACTGGGGGGGGGGGGGTGTGCATACTGCTGAATTTGTAGCTGTAGGCGTGTTTTGTATTGTACTGTTACACTTGGGGGGGGGGGGGGGGTTGTACATACTGATGTATCTGTAGCTGTAGGTGTGTTTTGCACACAGGGGAGGGGGGGGGGGTTGAACATACTGCTGTATCTGTAGCTCTAGGTGTGTTTTGCACTCTACACTGGGGAAGGCGGTGGAGTGTTGTACATACTGCTGTAGGTATGTTTTGTACTGTTACAGTGGTGGCAGCGGGGGGAGGGGGGTGTACATAACATTTTCTGAATCTGTAACTGTAAGTGTAAATGAGTTTTGTACTGTTACAGTGGGGGGGGGGGGGGTGAGGGTTGTACATACTGCTGTATCTCATAATCTGTAGCTGTAGGTGTGTTTTGCACTGTTACACTGGGGGGGGGGGGGGAGGGGGGTTGTACACACTGCTGCATCTGTAGCAGTAGGTGCGATTTGTGCTGTTACAGTTGGGGGGGGGGGGTGTACATACTGCGGTAGCTGTAGGTGTTTTTTGCACTGTTACACTTGGGTTAGGGGAGGGGGGGTTGTACATATATACCGCTGAATCTGTAGCTGTAAGTGTGTTTTGCACTGTTACATTGGGGGGGGGGGGGGGGTATACATACTGCTGTAGCTGTAGGTGTGTTTTGTACTGTTACAAAGGGGGAGGGGAGGTGTACATACAGCTGTAGCTGTAAGTACTTTTTGCACTGTTACACTTGGGGGGTTGTACATACTGCTGAATCTGTTGCTGTAGGTGTGTTTTATACTGTAATACTGAGGGGGGGGGGGTGTATATACGGCTGTAGCTGTAGGTGTGGTTTGTACTGTTACAGTGAGGGCGGTAGGGGCTGTATCTGTAGCTGGTGATGTGTTTTGCACTGTTACAAACGGGGGGGTGGGATGTACACACTGCTGTATCTGTAGGTTTGTTGTCTACTGTAACACTGGGGGGAGGGGGGGTTGTACTGCTGTAGCTGTAAGTGAATTTTGCACTGTTACACTTGGGGGGGGGGGGGGTGGTACATACTGCTGTATCTGTAGCTGCATGCCCAGCCAGCAAGACATTAGCGGCCGATAGTCGGCCGAACACCCTTCAAAAAGTCGGGCAGGTGACGTCAAAAGATTCGACGAGGGTGTTGGCCCGACTAACTTTTGCAAAGAGGCAACGAGGCGGCCGACAGGCGGCCGAACACCTGTACTATGGCGGCACGCATCCGGTCCGATGTTAATCGGCCCGATGGCTTGTTGGACCTGCGGCCCGACACCTTATGCCGACATCGTCCCGATGTCTTCCCGCTGACATCGATATCTTCCCTTTGTCGGCATAAGGTGTCGGGCCGCAGGTCCAACAAGTTATCGGGCCGATTAGCATCGGACCGGATGCGTGCCTCCATAGTGCAGGTGTTCGGCCGCCTGTCGGCCGCCTCGTTGCCTCTTTGCAAAAGTTAGTCGGGCCAACACCCGCGTCGTATGTTTTGACGTCACCGGCCCGACTTTTTGAAGGGTGTTCGGCCGATTATCGGCCGCTAATGTCTTGCTGGCTGGGATACTGGTCTTGCTGTTTATGTCCATGATTCCATTGCAAAGTTTGTTAAGCGCAGGGCTGATCTGGCAGTGAACAGTATTGAATGCCTTTGGCTCGAAATTTCGCATAAGAATTCGAATTCATTTCTTCTCGGCTTTGTATATCAACATCCCTTATAATATATATGCATTTGTTTCTCTCTTCTCGTCCGTTGAGACAAGGCTCAGTTCAGTAACATTCGTTCGTTTATTCGTTTGCATCTTTGTTCTCTCTGTGATTGCTTCTGTTTTCTCAGATTGACCGCTTTGTTTTCCCTTTGCCATGATGGCTACATGCCTTCCTGACGTGATGACAAGATGGTAGCGAGAGAAAGAGAGCTGTCCCTTTGCCATGATGGCTACATGCCTTCCTGGCGTGATGACAAGATGTTAGCGAGAGAAAGAGAGCTGTCCCTTTGCCATGATGGCTACATGCCTTCCTGGCGTGATGACAAGATGGTAGCGAGAGAAAGGTAGCTGTCCCTTTGCCATGATGGCTACATGCCTTCCTGGCGTGATGACAAGATGTTAGCGAGAGAAAGAGAGCTGTCCCTTTGCCATGATGGCTACATGCCTTCCTGGCGTGATGACAAGATGGTAGCGAGAGAAAGAGAGCTGTCACTTTGCCATGATGGCTACATGCCTTCTTGACGAGATGACAAGATGGTAGCGAGAGAAAGAGAGCTGTCCCTTTGCCATGATGGCTACATGCCTTCTTGACGAGATGACAAGATGGTAGCGAGAGAAAGAGAGCTGTCACTTTGCCATGATGGCTACATACCTTCTTGACGAGATGACAAGATGGCAGCGAGAGAAAGAGAGCTGTCACTTTGCCACGATGGCCACATGTCTTCCTGGCGTGATGACAAGATGGTAGCGAGAGAAAGAGAGCTGTCCCTTTGCCATGATGGCTACATGCCTTCTTGACGAGATGACAAGATGGCAGCGAGAGAAAGAGAGCTGTTCATTTGCCATGATGGCTACATTCCCTTCTTGACGAGATGACAAGATGGTAGCGAGAGAAAGAGAGCTGTCCCTTTGCCATGATGGCTACATGCCTTCTTGACGAGATGACAAGATGGTAACGAGAGAAAGAGAGCTGTCCCTTTGCCATGATGGCTACATGCCTTCCTGACGTGATGACAAGATGGTAGCGAGAGAAAGAGAGCTGTCCCTTTGCCATGATGGCTACATGCCTTCCTGGCGTGATGACAAGATGTTAGCGAGAGAAAGAGAGCTGTCCCTTTGCCATGATGGCTACATGCCTTCCTGGCGTGATGAATAGATGTTAGCGAGAGAAAGAGAGCTGTCCCTTTGCCATGATGGCTACATGCCTTCCTGGCGTGATGAATAGATGGTAGCGAGAGAAAGAGAGCTGTCACTTTGCCATGATGGCTACATGCCTTCCTGGCGTGATGAATAGATGTTAGCGAGAGAAAGAGAGCTGTCCCTTTGCCATGATGGCTACATGCCTTCCTGGCGTGATGAATAGATGGTAGCGAGAGAAAGAGAGCTGTCACTCCACACTCCAAGCACGTGCAGTCTGTATAGAGTCACTGTACTCTCTTCGTTCATCATTCAGTTACTGAAAGGCGCTTGATGTTCAGATCAGGTAGAATAACATAGCACTCTCACTCTCCCCCTCTCTCCCCCTCCCTCCCTCCTTCTCTCCCTCCCTATCTCTTACTCGCAAACACCATAAATATTATATATGTATTCCCAAACGGATTTTTGTTTTGATGTACAATTTTCATTCAATTTTCTTTTCATACGGTTTGCAAGCTTTTCATTTAAACTGTACAATAGCCGCCATTTATATTATATGTAATTTTCTAGAAATAGTGAACACCACTATAAGCATTATGCTTGTTGTTGTTTACTCAATATGCGTTTTTTGTAAATAATGCACAAACGTTAAATAAAACAGTTTAAACCAATAACATAGCAATACATGAAGATGATGAAACTGTAGACGTAGACCAGGAATCAAAGGGCTGACGATACAAATGAAAAGAGAGAGAGAGAGAGAGAGAGAGAGAGAGAGAGAGAGAGAGAGAGAGAGAGTGAGAGAGAGAGAATGATAGAGAGTGAGAGAGAGAGAGTGAGAAAGAGAGAGTGAGAGAGAGAGTGAGAGAGAGAGAGTGAGAGAGAGAGAGTGAGAGAGAGGGAGAGAGAGTGAGAGAGAGAGAATGATAGAGAGAGAGTGAGAGAGAGAGAGTGAGAGAGAGAGTGAGAGAGAGAGAGTGAGAGAGAGAGAGGCAAGCGATAGGAGATAGCGATAGAGAGCAAACAACTCTGCCAAGCCTGTCAAATGACGCAACATGGATCGCCTCCCTTTGATCTGTGGCTCGCTTTTTCACTCCCGCTTTGAGACTTTCTCAGTTGTTGATTTCTTATTAAAGTCTGACAGCAAACTGGATAATGCTACATAATCATTAAGTTTCGAAGCAATCCAATCCGGCATTACTGAAATACAGCGCTTGTTGTCATGGCACCCCTCAAAATGGACGCAAAATCCCCTCGTTGTCTACTGCTCAAGCGCTCCACACCTGACATTTCACAAGAGATACGCAATAATTATAGCAAAACAAGACAACCTGTTCTGGATAGATAATTGATCTTGCTTTTTCATCGTATGTAAACGTTGCCGAGTTAAGCCTATTCTGAATTTTTGTCGAGTTTTTTATTGGTACCTGACGTTTTTGTCAGGTCGTTTTTGGGGGTACCCTTACTTCGGCGGCGGTCACGTGATACCTATAACAGAAATCTTTGATCCGGAAAGTGCGCCATATAGCCAAGTGAAGGGCCTGTAATGTCATATTAAGTTTGAATGAAATTACTCAGGATTGAATGTTTTAGTTGGGGTACGAAAATGGGTGCAATAATTATTTTGCTCAGTTTAGATGGCGGAAAGAACAACAGACCGGTCATTCCAAGTACAGGCAGCCTGTACATTCTCATGCTATGATTATAGGGTCAAAGTTCAGTGTTGGATTACAGTTACCGAAAGGAGATTGATATTCCATTTCTGCACGTGCTCCTCTCCCACAAAGTTGGTAAGATTGTTGAAAGTGTTCGCTGGGTATGTGTGTATATATAGTGTGTATAGCATTATGAATATTGTGTGTACAGTGTACATGTTGTGATTTGTGGCCGTTTGGTTAATTGTTTTATGTAGGGTGTGCATTTATATGTTCTATTAAATTATGTATATGTTCTTTTGTAAAGAGCCTAGAGCCATAGGTTAGGTACTTACAAATGTCCAGTTATTATTATTATTATTATTATCATTATTATTATTTAAGATATTGAGACATCAGATCACATCAAACAATCACAGTGCGCTGAGAGATTTATAGAGCAAATCGAGAAAATGAATTATTAATCATAATTATAATCAAGTACTAGCGCTGAGTTCAATCATTATTTTCAAGATTTGCTCTATAAAATTAATCTCTTAGTTCACTGTGATTGTTTCAATAACAATGTTGTCAGTAACGACAATACTGATCAAAACGTTTGACAAGGCACATTTTTCTGCTGGCGTTTGGGTAAATTGTGGACAGGTCGAGTTAGATCTACTTTTGTGTGTGTAAATGTCGGGGGTATTAACGGTTTATTCGTCGACCATGCATTCTACGATTTGATTACCCTCTGCACCGTTTTATTGATAAGCAACTTACAGTATGAGTTACAGTTATGTAAGCATACAGTTTCGCTTTAATATCCAGGTAATCATATTGGTAGAAAAACATGTATCAGAATGTTCTATGCTCCTAAACAATGAACAACCCCCAAGCCCCAGAGTGACGTCCCCTGATTTCACAGTGACACGTTGGTTCCCTCATTCGCACCAAATAAAGTTGGCATGTTATTTCTCGCAATGTATCTGCAGTCATCTGGGAGGGTGGTGCTATGGTTACATGGTAAGCATGTTATGTCTCGCAATGTGTCTGCAATCATCAGGGAGGTTGGTGCTATGATTACATGGTAACCATGTTATGTCTCGCAATGTATCTGCAGTCATCAGGGAGGTTGGTGCTGTGATTACATGGTAAGCATGTTATGTCTCGCAATGTATCTGCAGTCATCAGGGAGGTTGGTGCTGTGATCACATGGTAACCATGTTATGTCTCGCAATGTATCTGCAGTCATCAGGGAGGTTGGTGCTGTGATTACATGGTAAGCATGTTATGTCTCGCAATGTATCTGCAGTCATCAGGGAGGTTGGTGCTGTTATTACATGGTAAGCATGTTATGTCTCGCAATGTATCTGCAGTCATCTGGGAGGGTGGTGCTATGGTTACATGGTAAGCATGTTATGTCTCGCAATGTGTCTGCAATCATCAGGGAGGTTGGTGCTATGATTACATGGTAAGCATGTTTTGTCTCGCAATGTGTCTGCAATCATCTGGGAGGTTGGTGCTATGATTACATGGTAAGCATGTTATGTCTCGCAATGTATCTGCAATCATCAGGGAGGTTGGTGCTATGATTACATGGTAAGCATGTTATGTCTCGCAATGTATCTGCAATCATCAGGGAGGTTGGTGCTATGATTACATGGTAAGCATGTTATGTCTCGCAATGTATCTGCAATCATCTGGGAGGTTGGTGCTATGATCACATGGTAAGCATGTTATGTCTCGCAATGTATCTACAATCATCAGGGAGGTTGGTGCTGTGATTACATGGTAAGCATGTTATGTCTCGCAATGTATCTGCAATCATCAGGGAGGTTGGTGCTATGATTACAGTCATGGTAAGCATGTTATGTCTCGCAATGTATCTGCAGTCATCAGGGAGGTTGGTGCTATGATCACATGGTAAGCATGTTATGTCTCGCAATGTATCTGCAATCATCAGGGAGGTTGGTGCTATGATCACATGGTAAGCATGTTATGTCTCGCAATGTATCTGCAATCATCAGGGAGGTTGGTGCTGTGATTACATGGTAAGCATGTTATGTCTCGCAATGTATCTGCAGTCATCAGGGAGGTTGGTGCTGTGATTACATGGTAAGCATGTTATGTCTCGCAATGTATCTGCAGTCATCAGGGAGGTTGGTGCTGTGATTACATGGTAAGCATGTTATGTCTCGCAATGTATCTGCAGTCATCAGGGAGGTTGGTGCTGTGATTACATGGTAAGCATGTTATGTCTCGCAATGTATCTGCAGTCATCAGGGAGGTTGGTGCTATGATTACATGGTAAGCATGTTTTGTCTCGCAATGTGTCTGCAATCATCTGGGAGGTTGGTGCTATGATTACATGGTAAGCATGTTATGTCTCGCAATGTATCTGCAGTCATCTGGGAGGTTGGTGCTATGATTACATGGTAAGCATGTTATGTCTCGCAATGTGTCTGCAATCATCTGGGAGGTTGGTGCTATGATTACATGGTAAGCATGTTATTTCTCGCAATGTATCTGCAGTCATCTGGGAGGTTGGTGCTATGATTACATGGTAAGCATGTTATGTCTCGCAATGTATCTGCATTCATCTGGGAGGTTGGTGCTATGATTACATGGTAAGCATGTTATGTCTCGCAATGTATCTGCATTCATCTGGGAGGTTGGCGCTATGATTACATGGTAAGCATGTTATGTCTCGCAATGTATCTGCAATCATCAGGGAGGTTGGTGCTGTGATCACATGGTAAGCATGTTTTGTCTCGCAATGTATCTGCAATCATCAGGGAGGTTGGTGCTGTGATCACATGGTAAGCATGTTTTGAAGCCTTCGCGTCTTTAGTTTACTCAACTCAACTCAAATTTTATTGGCTTCAATTTTCATAGAAGAATTTGCGCTTGTTAGAAAGTAAGAGTATAACATATAAAAACAGCATTCATATCACATTTCATGTATCACACACAGTAATCACTAGTATAAGCCTACAATTATCACATTTGTACCTGTATCATACATGCAAATAAATAGTATCACATTTCCACGTATCACACACGTACATCGTAGCTGTCTTGAAATATGCGAAAACCGTTCATTGCAGTACTGAACTGGGGGCCCCTGAACTGGCGTTGTCGTCTGCTTTATGAACGTAGGACAGTCAATGGACTTCCAGAATAGCATGGTCTAGCTCGACATCTGTCAGAAAAAAACACTTCTGCTTTTAGCTGCGGGAAATTTTAGGGTCAAGCATAAGCTACATGCCACTAACACGGTGGATGAGAAGAATCTTCGCAAATCAGTCGAAAGAAGAGGCATAGGCTCACTGTGGCACAGGCGCATGAAATATGTCAGAAAAACACTTCTGTTTTTAGCCGCGGGAAATTTAGTGTCAAGCATCATTCTAGGCGTCCCCGAGGACGCCTAGTAATTGGGATCAGGTAAGCGTTGCCTGTGGACAGGATAACTCTGCGGTTGCCTATGGGACACTGCCACATTTACGTCTTGAGTTACTGCCCTTACTACTATCAAATCGAAACTTCGTCGATAGAGACATCACCTAGGCCAGGGGTGTTCTCTATCGACGGAGTTTCGGGCTGTTGTGCGTGCATAGTACCCGCGTCGGAGCCTCTACTTTTTTTTTTTTTGAGACATCGCCTGCAAAAACTCCAGATACATTATTGTGTGATTCTAGGCGTCCCCGAATTGTTGTTGTTGTTGTTGCCATAGTTTACGTTTAGAGCTACTGCCCATGATGCAAAGGATTCTTTTAAGGCCAGGGGCTACACACGTCTGAAGTCAAAAATCGTGTTGTGTGTTCAAGTGGTCAGTTTTGAGATTTTGACATATTTATACCAAATAATCCTTTCTAATTCAGGTTCAACCGATGTTTTTCACATAAAACACTTATTTTATGCAAAATAAAGGTGTTTCAAAACCAACTGTGTCAAGAATTTATTTTCATTGTGTGTTGAAATGCCAAAAATGCATTTGTTTGACTGTTAGTTACGCCAAATTCTCCCAACCCCGTTCCGACATGACACATACCGTTGGAGAGCTTGTGATTGGCCTAGATCGGTCACGTGACCAACTTTCACCTCGCTACCTAACTTCCGGCATTTTGGAAATTGGTCATTGCTGTCCGAAGTTCATCGAAAATATCGGAAAACATGGATACAAACGCTCAAGATTTGCAAGATTTAGTGCCAGACAGGACTCCGCTTGGTCGGGGAAAACGTTCACGCAAGCAGCAGTGCAAAGAAGCAGCCAAGGCTCGTTGGCAAGCGAAAAATGCTGACGAGAACACGATCGGCGAATACCATTTTTGCAAGTGGAGATGCTGATATCTCGAACGATCTGCTTGCTGATGACAACAATGGAATTGTACCAGCTGAACAACCGTGTACTGCCAGACGAAAACTGGATGTTATGAAAGACTACGTTGCTGCAGCTGACGAAACGGACAGTGACAAAGAGCGGTGCTTCATTGAGTTGAAAACTTTGAAGTCTCTGTTTTGGGCGGTCGCTTGTGGAACCCTGTCGGGGTGCTTTGGAGTTTGGTGACAAGATGGGATATTCAAGAGAAATAAGACTGGCTTGTGAGGTATGTAAACTCATTTTATAATTACTATTTTTTTTGTATTGTGTTATTTTGCCTTGTTAGTTATTACCAGCTCTCCCAAACTGAGTCTCTCTCTCTTGGAATTTTTGTGATTGAGTTTCAGTTGTCACTGTCAGTGTGGGGGAAAAACTACATAATCTGAAAGCTGTAAGCCCTGATGATAATAGTATTACAAAGGAAATATATTAGTGATTATTATCAGTGCTCTTTTTCTCTCCCACTCTCTCTTTCTCTCTCTCAAACTCTCTCTTGCTCTCTAGCTTTTTTGTTGTTTGTTACTAATCTTTTTTGTTGTTTTTGTATTTACCAGGATTGCACCTTCACAAAGCAGCAGCATTCATGTAGCCGACTTGATGGGAGCAACAACATCACTATGGGGTTTGACGTCAACAACTCCATTGTCATGTGCTTCAACGAGTTAGGATGTGGCGAGGCAGCTCTTCGGAAGTTCTCTGCCATCATGTCGATTCCAGGATTGTCGCACAACACCTATCGGCGTATCTCCAAGAAGGTGGGTGGTGCACACAGAGAGGTGACTGCAAATGTCTTGCAGGCAGCTGTTCAAGCTGTGCATGATGCCAATGCACATGGCGACCCGGACTTTGACAACGGTGACAACAGTGACGAAGGTGGTGACGCCGCGTGTGCAGCTAATGATGGTGACAGCAGCGACTCTGCAAATGTTGACAGTGACGACGACAGTAGTCATAGTGGCTCTACTGCTAGCACAGCAAGAAGAGACAGTGATGATGAAGGTGAGGGTCGGCATTGATGGTTACATCGGTCACGAACATTTGCCAACAACTGTTGTTGGACATGCTGTTGAAATAGAATATTTTTTCGACATGATTAATGGACACACTAACCCCGCTTACTTGCCTGCTAATGTTGTCAGTGACCAAGGCTTTCATTTGACTAATCTAGAAGAGGGATTGCATCAGGCTTTTGCTGTGTCAAACTACATCCTTGCAACATTTCAGGAATCGACCATTGCCATTCACGGTAACCTGGATAGTCAGTGTTTTTATTTGTTTGATTCCCATGAAAGAAACAGAAATGGCGATCATTCTTCAGGTGGTGCTGCTGTTTTGATGTCATTTGATTCTTTTGCAGATTTGACTGTTTTTCTAGAAACACATTATCAATGCTTTTACCAATTAACACCTGTTCATTTTTCTCCAAGTTCTATCCAAACTTCTGCTAGTCAATGTGGACAGAACAAGCTTGGTTCATTCAAACCAGGTCATTCCAGTATGCCAACAGATTTTTGTACTTCAAATCCAGTCAGTACTGCTAGTACTATTAGTATTAGTGACACTGACAGAGATCAAAAAGAAAAAACAAATCAGCGCAAATGTACCACTTCATCTAAGACTCCTTTGAACATGAAAGGGAAATGTGCCACTGACAGTGACAATGTTGGGATTGAATTGAACCCACAACAGCCTAATTCTTTGTCAGACATTTTTGTTGAACAGGAAAGTATGTCTGTGTTTAACAATGGGCGGAACATGGAAGAAGCTTTTCTACATGCAAATAGTACTTACACTGAATTGAACATACAGGATGTTTGTGAACTTGAACAAAGTTATTTTCCTGGCTTGAGTATGGAGGACATTTCGGAACATATCTCACTTGAACACGCTTATTTCCCTGAGTCACGCACCAGTCATTCATGTGGAAATGTTTCTATGATACACACAGCAACAGCTGAAAATGAAATTGATGCTGATGACAACTGTCATGCTCGTGCTGATGATGACATCAACCTTGGACTTGAACCTGAACACAATTTTTGTTTTTCGCAAAGAGCACATGCTATCAGGGATGTCGTTAGGTGTCGGACATCGGACATTTATTGATGAAAATCCCCAAATGTCCGATTCACATTGCCGCATGTCGGTCAGATGTCCTATCGTTTTAGCCTGAGCGTGGTCATTGTCCGATATGTACTCCATTCCTTCGGACAGCGCAATATTCGTTAATTTTCATTTCAAGATACAAATCTTCTAAAAGACCGAACGCTCTCGTGTTCTGCTGACACTGAAGTTGCCAGTGCCGCGTGCGGATCTTTTCTTTTGTCGGGAATTCCCGAACCGTTTGCGGTATGCGCCGTTTGGGTATTTATAACCGTCTCGGTGCAGCGCACTGATCTAAAAATAGTGGATTATTTTTAGAATAGATCAGTGCATGCTACAGGAGTACGGGAGACAACTCCAGCGGCTCTGAAGTTGTTCATGTTGGTTTCTTTTTTGTGGTTTTTTTGAAACAAAACAAATACAACATTATACGCACACTGTGTTGATGTATTTACTATATTATGTGTGTGTTCTACAGCGCGCGCGCATGGGTGTGTGTGTGTGCGTGTGTGTGTGGGCGCATGACTTTGGAACAATTCCATGGAATGTTATAAGCTGTTTGGCGCAAATTCATAATGTCCTATGAAACTTTCTGAAAGCGGTCAAATGTCCTATTGATGCTGAAGAACTCAGGACATTTGTCCTATAGGTATGAATTTGTAGCAACATCCCTGTGCTATTGAAGCAACTGTAAATGTTTCATCAAGACTGCCTGTCCATGATTTCATCAATGTTGAACACTCTTTTTCACAGAAAGACAGACGAAAGCGACGCCGTGTTTCCAAAACTAAAACTACAAATGTTTCTCTTGACAGTGCCAACTCGCATGTCCATGATTTCATCAATGTTGAACACTGGTATTTTTCACAGAAATGGATGGCGCAGACTAACATGAACATGTGCTAGAAAAATAATGTAAAATGTTTAAATATAATCTAATGTCAGTTGTGGGCAAACACTTAACCAAAGTTAAAACGTGACCTCAAAAATGGGGTAATATAATTATATGCAAAAACTTAAAAAATATATCAATATGTGATGTCATGTTAAAGCTGTCTGCAAGCAGATTTCTACACCTTCTCGTGTCATGGCCTATCCGATTCCTTATATCTCAAAGTGTCTTCCACTTAATTTTCAGCCCCCTAGAGCAAGTCATTTGGCTGCAATCAAAGGAAACAACAAAAGCAACGAAAAAGTTTTTATTTTACTGCGTTTTAGTGAAACATGCAGCCAATAAACACATATTCACTTGCAAAATTATACAACAAACTGTATCAATACATGTTTGTCACATTGCATTCCAAAAAAATTATCTACGATACCAAACCTAGAAAATAAACTGTACTTACATGTATGCGCGTCTATCTAACCGCACCTGGGATAACTGCAGTGAGTCGTCAAAAATAGTGTTTTTTCTGTGCGTTTTTTGCAAATAATGCAATAACAGCACAAACATTTGCTTGCAGAATTAAACAACAAATTTCACTGATAGTGATACATGTTAGTCATTTTGCATCCAAAAAGAATGATCTACGACTCCAAACTTTGAAATATAAACTGCACTTATATTAAAATATTCTGTCAACACGTACTTCAGTTTAAGGCCTAAGTACTTAAGCATTTAGGGTCGAATCTACTTCCACTATATTCGAAAGGGTGTGCTTGCCAGCTTCTTTAATGCAAAAAATTGAAAATATTATTCATGACGTTGCATTAAAAAAAAAAAAAAAGCTTTCAGATCTTAGAATGTCACTTCATGTTTAGACAAAAACTTCAAATTGTTAAAACATGTCATTTTGGGGGGGGGGGGGGGGGGTAAAAACTTAAAAAATACTGAAATTTCATGTTGCAAATGCCTTAGTGGGCAAAAACTAAAAAATGTTAACTGAATACAACTTAAAGAAAAGAATGATCTACGACTCCAAACTTTGAAATATAAACTGCACTTATATTAAAATATTCTATCAACCCATACTTAAGTTTAAGGCCTAAGTACTTAAGCATTTAGGGTCGAAACTACTTCCGCTATATTCGAAAGGGTGTGCTTGCCAGCTTCTTTAACAAAAATATTCATTTTGTCAAAATAACATGGACGCCTGTTCATTTTGAATGAACATTTTTCTTGTTTGGTAATGTGGAGAAGATAAGGTACATGTCACTAGAATGAGAAGAATTTTCTCAAATCGAGAGAAGGGGCACAGCCTCGCTGTGGCAAAAGGCGTAAGAATACACTCTCTGGAAAAGGGTTAGTGCGCATTGCCATTAGCCAATCAACTGTTTCACGTCAGTCATGTGACACCAGTATTTTCTGACAATTATTATTATCATTCAAATCAATTAAGAGAGATACAGAAACAGTAGTCAGACAGAGACTCAGAGAGAGAGAGAGAGAGAGAGAGAGAGAGAGAGAGAGAGAGAGAGAGAGAGAGAGAGAGAGAGAGAGAGAGAGAGAGCAAACAACTCTGCCAAGCTTATTAAACTACGTAACATAGATAGCCTCCCTTGGATCTGAGGCTGTCCTTTTCATCCTTGCTTTACAGTTATTCGACGATGGGTATCAGATTTGGTTTGAATATAATCTGGGTAAAGGTTCTCTATCGTCATGCAGTATCATTGTTTTACGTGCTGTTGCCTTTGTTGCTGTTGTTGTTGAAAATTATGTGGTTTTTGGTGTTTTTTTTTAAATCTATTTGTTTAGCTTTGCAGCCTTCGCGAATTGCTTTTTTTTTTGGTTACAGAGCAAGCTCAAGCTTCTACATGTACAACATAAAAAAGAAATAATAAAATAAATTGAAGTGAAAACCAATCAATCAATCCATGAAATGCTGTTTTTCGTGAAAAAAAAGAAATTTGAAAGAGAATGTTGTGTGTTAGAATGACAGAGACATCGAGCAAGAGAAGGAACACTTCAGCAACAAGTATGTTTCGGTTAAAAACGTTGTATACTGTATGTGGTTTATGTGTTTGAGCTGCTGTAATGGACTTGCGCTGCATTACTCCCTGAAGATTGTATTGTTATTTAATGAATTATTCATTTATTTATCTATTTACTGATGTAATTCCTGGTTGATTCTGGCATCGAATGACTTTTTCTTGGATCAGACTCAGTTGTCGTGTTACTATTTGCTGTGCGGGTCTGGACTCTCCTTCACACACTTAACTACACACTGACACCCACTATCGCACTCTGTAACACACTTCACCATTGAGAAAACACTGGATCAGTCTCTCTCTCTCTCTCTCTATAACATTGACATTATTATTATCAATCAATCACTTCCCTCCTTGTGACAATGCTGATAGCTGAGCTATTTTTGTGTGAGAAATAATACGTACATCACTGCTTATTATCATATGGTTTGTTATCAATGTAATCAAAAGGATCTGATTACATTTTTTTAATGCATCATTATGATTATGTGACAGTGTTGCTGCTACTTCTGAATTTATGGATCAACGAAGTGCTGACATTGCAATTATCTGTGAAATGAACGGCTAATTATCTAATTCTGCATCATTTGAAAAAAAAATGATGAGTGAAACTGAACTGATGTGTGGAATAAGAGGTCTTTATTTGCACCCTTGTGTCCGTTATGGTGTATATTATTGGTCATTGAGTGTATGATAAGATTGATTTGCTGACATTATTCAGTTTGATTATTATGAATTTCGAATTGTGACAATGCTCATGGCTGAGCTATCTTTTTTTGTGAGAACAAAATACGTACACTTCCTCTGTTTATCATATGATTGTTAACAATGTAATCAAAAGGAGTTGATTACATTTGTAAGTGCATCAATATGATTATATGACGGTGTTGCTGCTATTTCTGAATTTAAGGATCAACGGATTCCTGACATTGTAATTCTCTTTAAATGTAGTAGCAATTTATTTAATTCTTCATCAATTGTCAGTGAACTTATGAGTTCAACTGAATTGATGTGTTGACTAAGTGGTGTTTATCTTCACCTTGTGTATGTGGTGGTATATATAGATTTGGAAATATAGTGTCTGACAATATTGGGTTGCTGACATCATTCAGTTTTATTATTACGAATTTGGAATTGTTAGTATAACATTTATAATTATTGTTATTATATACCTGTATTCTTTTTTTTCTTCAAATTGCAAGCAACTTTTCAACAGGCTTGCATAGTCTGTGAAAAAGTAGTTACTTTTCATTACTTGCTTTTCGTCATTATTTAAAAAATAAAAAAGGAAAAGAACAAAGCTGTGGAATTATAAACATACCATGACTTCAACTAAAACATCTTGGCCGAATAAGGAAGGGCTTCGCATTGGACACCTGAATATTAATCATTTATATAACAAAATGACTGATGTTTCAAATGTGCTTTTTAATTCTGGAAAAAGTTTTCATATGTTTGGTTTTTCTGAATCCAGACTATCAGATAATGTGTTAGACTCTGACATCATTGTTCCAGGATATACTCTTATTCGTAATGATCCTGTTAAAACGAATGAAACAGGCATTACTGTTTACATAAGTGAATCAGTTACATATAAACGACTAGCTCATCTTGAGGTTCATGGAGTTGAATCAATATGGATTGAAGTTAAATTGAAAAGATCTCCGCCCTTACTATTAGGATTTATTTATAGAAACCCTTCTGAAAGAGTAAATTGGGCAGATAACTTTACTATTATGATGGACTCTGCAACACTGGATTCAAAAGAAATCTTGCTCTTAGGAGATTTTAATATTGATTTAATGAAGCCACATAAAAATTGGAATAATACAATTAATAGCTTTGATTTGCAACAAATGGTTCAGTTACCCACTAGGGTCATGGCTGTTTCTAAAACTCTTATTGATCATATTTATGTGTCAGAAAAACAAAATATTATTGAAACATGCGTTCCTATTTTATCTTGCAGTGATCATTATCCAGTTTGTCTTACCTGGTCAAGGAAAGGTATTAAAATCCCTAAAGCTGGACATAAAACTGTAACTTATCGTCGTTTCTCGCGTTTTAATAAAAATGATTTTCTCTCTGATTTAATTCACAGTCCTCTTTCTGAAGTCTATAGCTTTCAGAATCCTGATAAAGCTTTGGAGCATTGGTATAATATTTTTATTTCTATTTATGATAAACATGCACCATTAATTACGCACAGAGTTAGACATATTGAGAAACCAAAGTGGCTTGATCAAGAAACAGAAGATGCTGCAAACCACAGGGATTATTTGAAAGCAAAGGGTGATTTTGAAGGATATAAACGGCAAAGAAATAATGTAAGTTCCCTAAAAAGAACTAAAAAGAAAAACTATTTCACTGAACTAGTGTCATCTAAACAAGATTCAAAATCAATTTGGAAAGCCATTAATTTATTAACAAACAAGCGTTCTAATTCACACCCAACTGCCATGAAAAACATTTCTGCTGATAAACTTAATTTACATTTTTCTACAGTGGGAGAAAAAGTTATTCCTATTGATAGAACACAAGAAAATGATTTAAATACCTTAATAGATCATTGCAAATCCAAGAGAATAGAGGCAGAAATGCCGCTACAACACATGACTGTGTCTGAAGTTTACTTTGCACTTGTTCATCTCAAACAAACAGGAACCCGGGGTGTAGATAGAATAGACAGTAAAATATTGAAAATAGCTGCTCCTGTAATAACAGACACCTTGACATACATTTACAACTTATGCATTACCACTTCTTATTTTCCAACAGCATTTAAGCAAGCTAAGGTAATCCCTCTGTTTAAATCAGGTGATCCTTCTGATCCTTCTAATTACAGGCCTATTTCAATCCTGTCACCACTTTCAAAACCCTTGGAAAAACATATATATAAACATGCCTTAGCACATTTTGATAAAAACAATTTATTCCATCCAAAACAATCTGGTTTTCGCAAAAAGCACTCATGTCATACAGCTCTTATAAATCTAATTGATCAATGGCTAACCAACATAAATTCTAACAAATTTTCTGCAGCACTGTTTGTTGATTTTGCAAAGGCGTTCGATGTTATTGATCATTCTCTTCTCATTAGGAAATTGTCAATATATGGCATGCAATGCACCACCATTAATATTCTTAAATCTTTTCTTTTAAATAGAAAACAAATTACATTTACTAATGCATCATATTCAAATGAAAGTACTTTGAAATATGGGGTCCCACAGGGATCTGTTTTAGGCCCATTATTGTTCTCCATTTATGTCAATGATTTACCACTGTACATAGATAATAACTGTGAGTTGTTTGCAGATGACACTACTATTCATTCTAGTCACCATTCCATAAATTATTTATCAAAAACTCTACAAGAAAGCATTGATGCACTCCTGAATTGGTCAGAGTTAAACCATATGTCTCTTAACCATACTAAAACAAAATTTATGCTAATAACCACAAGACAGAAACGACAAAATCTATTATCGAGCATTCCACCTCTTTATATTAAAAATCAAGTATTGGAAGAAGTGTCTCACCACAAAGTCCTTGGTGTAAAGATTGATAATAATTTATCATGGCATGATCACATTGATTACATCTGTAAGATTGCTTCCCAAAAAATATATCAGTTATCAAAAATAAAACATTTCTTGAATCTCCACTCGCGAAAGATTTTTTTTTACAATCACATCTTGTCAAATATTGATTATGCATCCACTGTGTGGGATTGTGCAAGTGCTAATGTTTTGAAACCTTTAGCCAGTCTTCACAGAAGAGCAGTTAAGCTTATTATGCTAAAAAATCACACTCCTTCAGAATCTGATTATACAAATTTGCAAGTATTACCATTTCAAAAAAGGTTAATGTATAATAAAGGTGTTATAATGCATAAAGTGATGTCAGGATATGCACCGGAGACATTACGTGATAATTTTATTTTGAACTATAACAGACTAAAAATCATCACACCGACTCCACGTATTGACCTTTTCAAATCAAGCCTTCTATATTCAGGTGCGGTCCTATGGAACTCACTTCCTATTTTTCTTAAGCATAAAACAAACACAGACAGCTTCAAAAAAAATTATATGTCGCACATAATGCAACTAAACATGTGCTGAATGGTTCAACAATTCATTTAAAATGTATGTGCATGTTAAACTAAATTATAATAATATGCAGATCTAAATTAAGATATGTTAAAAATTGACATATTTATTATTGGAAATTGTACTTAAAATGCAGCATGACAAATGTATATCTGTATATATATATAATGTATTATAAGTTTGATGTGATAGTTATTTGATTATATTGTTTTCTGTTCTTGTTGACCCTATATTAGGGCGAGGGCTGGATGTAAAAAAGCAATATTCTTGCTTATCTATTACCCTCGATAATAAAGATTTTGTCTTGTCTTGTCTTGTCTCTCTCTCTCTCTCTCTCTCTCTCTCTCTCTCTCTCTCTCTCTCTCTCTCTCTCTCTCTCTCTCTCTTTCTCTCTTAGAGAACAATTTATCCCATTTAAATATATAAAAACCCAAGTCTCTTTCGACTTAGCTTGCTCTTAGTCTCGCCGCAAGAAACTGTTGTCAGAAATGTGCCCCTGTAATACTATTATTTTGTTTAAAGCCTTTAAATTAAGAGAAGTTGTAACCTCTCAGGTAAGTGCCGTGTAGTGTATGTTTCAATCTATAGTATTAAATTAAGCGAAGTTGTAACCTCTCAGGTAAGTGCCGTGTAGTGTATGTTTCAATCTATAGTATTAAATTAAGAGAAGTTGTAACCTCTCAGGTAAGTGCCGTGTAGCGTATGTTTCAATCTATAGTATTAAATTAAGCTTAAGAGAAGTTGTAACCTCTCAGGTAAGTGCCGTGTAGTGTATGTTTCAATCTATAGTATTAAATTAAGAGAAGTTGTAACCTCTCAGGTAAGTGCCGTGTAATGTATGTTTCAATCTATAGTATTAAATTAAGAGACGTTGTAACCTCTTAGGTAAGTGCCGTGTAGTGTATGTTTCAATCTATAGTATTAAATTAAGAGAAGTTGTAATCTCTTAGGTAAGTGCCGTGTAATGTATGTTTCAATCTATATTATTAAATTAAGAGAAGTTGTAACCTCTTAGGTAAGTGCCGTGTAATGTATGTTTCAATCTATAGTGTTAAATTAAGAGAAGTTGTAACCTCTCAGGTAAGTGCCGTGTAATGTATGTTTCAATCTATAGCATTAAATTAAGAGAAGTTGTAACCTCTCAGGTAAGTGCCGTGTAATGTATGTTTCAATCTATAGTATTAAATTAAGAGAAGTTGTAACCTCTCAGGTAAGTGCCGTGTAATGTATGTTTCAATCTATAGCATTAAATTAAGAGAAGTTGTAACCTCTCAGGCAAGTGCCGTGTAGTGTATGTTTCAATCTATAGTATTAAATTAAGAGAAGTTGTAACCTCTCAGGTAAGTGCCGTGTAGTGTATGTTTCAATCTATAGTATTAAATTAAGAGAAGTTGTAACCTCTCAGGTAAGTGCCGTGTAGTGTATGTTTCAATCTATAGTATTAAATTAAGAGAAGTTGTAACCTCTCAGGTAAGTGCCGTGTAGTGTATGTTTCAATCTATAGTATTGTGCGATGGTCATGTTGTTCCTCTTTTGCCCTGTGGAGCTCAATGACAGGGTGGTCCAAACATACCGCCCTATTTTCTTTTTTATCTCATTTTTGAATGCGAAGAGAGATTTAGAAAATGTCTTCACCAAACAATAGCAGAATGTTGGGAAATGATGTCTTGCGAATTTGGTAGAAATTGGTTTATATTAAGTAGTTGATAATCTGCTCTATCCACGGTCCTCTTCGTAGAAGAACTGCTGCAACACGAACGTTGAAATTGTCCATGACTCGTCCAATCATGTCAGCTGTCAGCTGGTATGCGCCTAATGTCCCTTCTGATGTTGTCCTACAGAGCTCCCAGGGTCTGGGGATTGTTGCCGTAGACTCTGTCCTGGGTACCCCCACAGAAAGTAGTCGGGTGGGTTGACATCGGGAGAGTAGGGTGGCCAAGGGATATCAGTGCGTCGTGAAATGAGCCTATCGCCAGGGAAGAGGCGGCTGGATATAGAATAAGTGAATGTGTTGCTGTAAGTTTATTCTCACGTTATTTTGTTAGAATGAATGTGGATTGGATGTTTAAATAGTATGGTTTTAATTATAGTTAATATGTAAAGCGCGGAGAGCAAAGTTTACTGTGGTTCGCACTATAATTATAAGCTGTCATTATTAGTATTATTATATTATCAACTGCTACTGCTATTATCAACAGACCAATTCCTACCAAATTGCAAGACATAATTTCCCATCAGTCTGCTATTGTTTGGTAAAGAAATTTTCAAAATCCTTCTTTGCAGTCAAAAATGAGATCAAAAAGAAAATTGGGCGCTTTTTTTAGACAACCCTGTATATGCAATGTTAAACTTTTGTTCACACCCCTTCATATATAAGGGGCAATGGCCTAATTAATAAACTATCTGCGTCTGCGTCTTCGTCTACGTCACACACACACACACACACACACACACACACACACACACACACACACACACACACACACACACACACACACACACACACACACACACAAGTACACACACACACACACACACACACACACACACATATTCGTTTCATTGCATTTCGAAATGTGGAAATTCACTTTGCTTGCCCTGCAGTGGTTTGAGGTTTTGTCCTTGACTTTGTACACAGTATAGTATTAGGGAAAGTAAGCTTGAAACCTACTTTGTGTATCGTCCGTCTTTGAGTTACTGTGCTTGGATCGGACGGCGTGTCTGTTTCAAACTACGGTGTATCTCGCTCGTTTAGTCTTGCAATTGTTCATGTTTGATGCCTGACAGCCACCTAACTGTCAAAACTGTCATTTATGATACATGTTCAAGTATAAATGTGCCACTGGTGGCGAGAAAAAGTGACAATAACACTGTTGTGGTTAGTTAGCAATAGCACTGGCGTGCAAATGCAAAGTCATCTCTGTGTGTTGCCTCCCTTGCTGGCCTGTATGGAATGTCGCTGGTGCTGGTAATCACATTGATTCACGTCACATTTTGATCATCTTCAATGGAAATCTGGTAATACCTGACACATCTGCACCGAAATCATGTGTGAACATTATAATTATAGCTTACACGAGCACTCACACTGTGGGAATCTTCAACCGTTAAAAATGTATAGAGCCTGGTTGAAGTTATACATTTCCTTTCTGTCTTTGATTAGGTCCTTTACTATTCTGTTAATTTTGTACACGCAGAGTGACCCCCCCCCCCCCCCAAATGCAACCCTCACAAATGCTAATTACTTCTACATCTACACTTTATAGTTAAGGGTGTAGACTGCAGCCTGTGCACGACCTGTCCCCGAAGTGGCAATGATGTAGTCTGATAAGCCTCATTGATTGATTGATTGATTGATCGAATTACCCCAAAGGTAACACTGGAGGGCTTAAGTCGTGTAAGTCTGGCTAACGCTCAATTTCAAACCTCGGACTGTTGAGTCGATCCCCGAATTTGGCAACCTTTTTTGAAATTGCACAAAACTCAGACCATTTGATTAAATAAAACTATCACCTTGTGGAAGGGTCATGCATAATAGGCTGAAGTGGATGTCCCATTAATATGAAGTGACTTGGTCAACAGATGTAGAAGTTATTAACATTTTTGTGCGTTGCATATTTTTCGGGTCACCCTGTACTTGATTCATAATTTTCATAATAAACTGATACATACAAATCTAACTCATATTTGAATTAATCTGACTCGTATGGTGATTTGTATCGTGCCATTTTGATATACAAAGTGTTTATTACAGAGTACTATCTTCATCGAGAGACAATAAGCCACACTAGTTATCAGCACGAAAGCAAAGAGAGGTCTATATAGCGGTCCCTTCCCTTAAATTGGTTTGTCAAATCTACTGCAAAGACCTTGCAGTGCTTGAGCCTGCTGGTGAATGTTAGGTTTTGTCCGTGATTAAATGATCCAACAACTAACCTGTCTTTTCCTGTGAACCCTTCGGGCTGTGTCATGACATCGGTTACAAGAAAGTCAATGCTGAAATACAGGGCTTGTTGTCATGGTACCCCTCAAAATTGACGCAATAACCTCTCCTTTTGTTTACTGCTCATGCATGCGCTCCACACCTGCATCAGTAGAAATGACATAACACAAGAGATACGCAAGATAGCAAAACAAAACAACCTGTTCTGGATAAAGGATTAATGTGGAAATCTTCTCGATGTGAAAGTTGCCAAGTTGCGCCTATTCTGATTTTTTGTCGATTTTGTAATGAGTACCTGCAGTTTTAGTTAGGTCGATTTTGGGGGTACCCTTACTTCAGAGGCGGTCATGTGACATCTACATCAGAAATCTTTGATCCGGAAAGTATGTCAAATAGACAGGTAGAGGGCCTTTAATGGCATATAAAGTTCGAATGACATGACACTGGAATGAATGTTTTAGTTGGGGTAAGGGAAAGTCGCCAATCCTGGAACAGTCGGCCAACTTGGAACACCTCAATATGCGAATCAACAGGGAACAATCCATGAACAATTGTTGTGCAGAAATGTCTAGTGACATTCCTTGATATTATTCCAGCAAAACAAATGACTACCGCGGCAAAACAAAAAAATGGTACGTTATTTAAACTTTTCTTCCTTCTTCTTCTTATTTCTACGTCTACAATTTGTATTATTACTCTTTATGTTGATTGCTGTGATAAACCTTCATAGATTTGCAATAACTTGAACAGAAAAAAAGATTTGAAACGTCACGTGTATCCAACAGAAAAACGCGAAATCCATGCAGGTGCCATGCGGCAATGATGGAACACATAAGAGAGGCAAACATGGAACAGTGTTCCAGCTTTGCCGCATTCTGTTCCATCTTACCCTCATCAAACAATAAACAGAACACTGCTGTTTTATTCACGTATTCAATTCTCTTTTCGGTTTTGTAGTGTTTTTCCTTTCTATAAGTTTTATTGAATGATTGATTGATTTGTTTGACAGTATTATGAGACCCGAACGGCGGTGGTTACCAGAAGAAATGGGCTGCGCTTTGTCGGCAGTGAAAAACGGAGATATGGGTTTGGGTTGCGCATCAAGAGCATATGGTGTTACTGTTACAACTCTTAAAAAGTCATTTAGAAGGAAACAAACAAATTTGCAAAAGAAGAAGTAAAGTTCACAGGAAGACCTTCTACATTAACACCAGAGATAGAAGTAGAGGTTACATGTCGAGTCATGACCGCGAACTGGGACCATTATTTTTGATAATCCCTGAGACGAGGTATGTAACCTCTTTATTCCTCCTTTCTTCAGTTATTCAAAGAAAAGAGGAGTTTTTGTGCGAAAATTTGATCGAATCATATTCACCCAACCAGTCTACCTGCGCAGGCGATCGATTAATGCGCGGTTGTATAGTTCCGTGCAAATCATTTCATTCTGTTAACACTTCTTGTCAGTTTCCATGTTTTGAACTAAAATCAAGTACACAGTTATGTTGTCATTCTGCTGTGGCGGTAAAGGCAGATAGTGTGTGTTCTGTTCATGTTTTGGTATCGCTCAGGAAATGTTCTTTCATCGAATGTGACAAGCAGACGAAGTTTTACACCCGTGTTCCAACGTTAAAAACTGTATGAAGTTCAGTTTTCTGGGGCAAAATAGTGTATGAAACCGCTGCATGTTCTTTAAGTTGATTAAATGTTTGCAATTGATTGCGTGTGATCTGTTTATAAAATGAGATATTGTTGAAAACTGACCGTCGGATTGCAGTCTTGTCGATGCAGCCGAAATCTGGAAGGGGAACTACTCGTGTCGCTAGACAAAGTATGAGAGTTACTTTTCCTTGGAATCTTGCTAGCGATAAACGATTGTGCACGGCAGATCTGAATTCAGAAAACAACCAAACTCATGGATTTTATATTGAGATTCATGTGTTCAAGCCTGTAGTTGCTGGTTTGAATGCGGTATGGTTGTATTGTTTGCTCCAGAAATGTATATTTTGTACATTAGAGTGTTCTGAACTTTTGAGTCGCAAAAAGTAGATCCACAATGTGTACAGTCTCTACCCATGAGCTATCGAGGATTCAGGCCCGTTGTTGGGTAAGTGATTTTGGTTGTTGGGTAAGTTACCGAAAAATAACTAGCCCTACAAGTTTACATAGAGAAAGAAGCAGAGGGGGGGGGGGGGGGGGGGAATAACAAGAACTAATCAATAGCATTCTTGAAGCTGAAACAAATTTGCCAACGTCACCCCCATCGTTGTTTTGTACACTGTACATGGAGATTCTGGTCATTATGAGTGTTGTCAGCAACGCACAACCACAAGCTCGTCAAAGAGATCATCACGAAAAAACAATCTTCTCCTTATAAGCAAAAGCTGGAGATTTCACTTGCAAAAAGGCGTGCAGGTCAACAGAAAAGAGGCCGGAAAGAATGAAGCTACAACAGTCTTCTGCTCAGAGAAACAAGGGGGGAATATCTTCTGATCAGAGAAACAAGGGGGGAATATCTTCTGCTCAGAGAAACAAGGGGGGAATATCTTCTGATCAGAGAAACAAGGGGGGAATATCTTCTGATCAGAGAAACAAGGGGGGAATATCTTCTGATCAGAGGGAAAAAAGGAAAACATTCTCGACGATGCGTTCTATACCGGGGGAAAGCACTTGGTACTGCTTCATGTGTGGCACCAACTCCCCTGAGAACATGATACAGTGCCAGAGGTGCACACAGTGGGCACACGAGGACTGCGCTGACAGCAGCGGACAAAAGGACTTCGAAATATGTACTTAGCAATTTTTGTGTGTCTGCAAAATCAGTTCTTAAATCTGTTTTTAGTTATTTGCTTTGAGACTGTATGCGTAATGATTTTTACATTCAGTCAATTGCGAAATTTCGTGGTACTGCTTCATATGTGGCACCAACTCCCCTGAGCATATGTTATAGTGCCAGAAGTGCACACAGTAATCACACGATGACTGCGCTGACAGTAGAAGACAAAGGACATTGTCTGCAAAATCGGTTCTTTGCCTATTTTTTCCTCTCTTTTTTTTAAGGTTTTGTTTTTCAGTCCTTTTTAGACCTAGCCCTTATTTATCTTTTTGTTTTACATTTAAGGCTTAAATTGTTATCCGATTTGTTATTTCCTTGGTAAAAATCAAAATATGATGTTGAAAAAAAGACATTTACATAAAATGGCTTAATCAAAATGTTATGACGTATTTATTTATCATAATCTTGTGTGTGTGGCAATGTGTGCTTGTTTGTGTGTGAATGAGAGTGTATGGGTGTATATATGTGTGTGTGTGAGACAGAAAGAGAGTCAGGGTGTGTTTGTATGTGTTCCGAGTTTGACAACACAGTGTTCCACTTTACACACCCATGCGTCCAACCTGGAACAAATGCAGACATTTTTATAATGATCAGTCTGATGAGTTGCGTGACTTTTATTTTATTTTATGTGGTTCGTTTATTTACTGATAGAGTCTAGTATGTGACAATATAAAGAACGCTTTGCAATATCCATTTTTTTGTCTGGTACGGCTGTTTCTCCTTAACTGTTCCAGGTTTAGCGGCTTTCCCCTACAATGGGTACACAAAATACGTTTGCAGAATGTAGATGCATCTATATCTATATACGGCTTGTGTGTGTCTGTCTGTCTGTCTGTGTGTTTACGATTCACGGCCAAAGTGCTCGATGGATCTGCTTCAAATTTGGTGGGCATATTCAGGTAGACCCCAATCTGGTCGATGAAAATGTTCAACACGTGCTCTCAGCGCGCAGCGCTGAACCGATTTTGGTTTTTATGGTTTTTCTGTACATCCATTCCCCGTAACTCTTCCTTATCTTCTCCAGTGTTTTGCGCGTGTATCTCCCTTTCTTCGTGTGGCGTCAATCGCGGGTACCCGGAGAAGCCGGCGTACGGTGCGCAACTCACCCGGCGAAGCCGGGTATTCGGCTCTACTTCTTCCCGGCGAAGCCGGGTATTCATACTCCGTCTCGCGATCATCCCGGCGAAGCGGGTAATCATCTAGTATATATATATATATATATATATGGCACACGTATACACCTTGAGGCTGGTAGTTAAGTAATAACATGTTGAGTGTAATTCTATGTGTGTTAGATAACAGAGAGTGTAAAACATACCGTGCCTTGTTTGTCTTGAGGCTGACTTAGCACAATGTGTGTTTCTAGCTGATAATATAGGTACCAATTTTGTTTGTTGGAGAATTGAAGATTTTACCATGTCGGAATTTGAACACGCAATATTTGTTTCTATGACTGTGCTCATTTCTGCGTTATGTTTGTTTCTATGTGCTCATTTGTGCGTTATGTTTGTATCAATGTGCGACGCAGCAGGATTTCTATACTGTTGATTGTTGATTGTAACAGCAGGATTTCTATATTGTTGATTGTTGATTGTAACAGCAGGATTTCTATATTGTTGATTGTTGATTGTAACAGCAGGATTTCTATATTATTGATTGTTGATTGTAACAGCAGGATTTCTATATTGTTGATTGTTGATTGTAACAGCAGGATTTCTATAGTGTTGATTGTTGATTGTAACAGCAGGATTTCTATATTGTTGATTGTTGATTGTAACAGCAGGATTTCTATATTGTTGATTGTAACAGCAGGATTTCTATATTGTTGATTGTTGATTGTAACAGCAGGATTTCTATAGTGTTGATTGTTGATTGTAACAGCAGGATGTCTATATTGTTGATTGTTGATTGTAACAGCAGGATTTCTATAGTGTTGATTGTAACAGCAGGATTTCTATAGTGTTGATTGTTGATTGTAACAGCAGGATTTCTATATTGTTGATTGTTGATTGTAACAGCAGGATTTCTATAGTGTTGATTGTTGATTGTAACAGCAGGATTTCTATAGTGTTGATTGTTGATTGTAACAGCAGGATTTCTATAGTGTTGATTGTTGATTGTAACAGCAGGATTTCTATATTGTTGATTGTTGATTGTAACAGCAGGATGTCTATATTGTTGATTGTAACAGCAGGATGTCTATAGTGTTGATTGTAACAGCAGGATGTCTATATTGTTGATTGTAACAGCAGGATGTCTATATTGTTGATTGTAACAGCAGGATGTCTATATTGTTGATTGTAACAGCAGGATTTCTATAGTGTTGATTGTAACAGCAGGATGTCTATAGTGTTGATTGTTGATTGTAACAGCAGGATTTCTATAGTGTTGATTGTTGATTGTTGATTGTAACAGCAGGATTTCTATAGTGTTGATTGTTGATTGTTGATTGTAACAGCAGGATGTCTATAGTGTTGATTGTTGATTGTTGATTGTAACAGCAGGATTTCTATAGTGTTGATTGTTGATTGTAACAGCAGGATGTCTATAGTGTTGATTGTTGATTGTAACAGCAGGATGTCTATATTGTTGATTGTTGATTGTAACAGCAGGATTTCTATAGTGTTGATTGTTGATTGTAACAGCAGGATGTCTATAGTGTTGATTGTTGATTGTAACAGCAGGATGTCTATATTGTTGATTGTTGATTGTAACAGCAGGATTTCTATATTGTTGATTGTTGATTGTAACAGCAGGGTTTCTATAGTGTTGATTGTTGATTGTTGATTGTAACAGCAGGATTTCTATAGTGTTGATTGTTGATTGTTGATTGTAACAGCAGGATGTCTATATTGTTGATTGTTGATTGTAACAGCAGGATTTCTATAGTGTTGATTGTTGATTGTTGATTGTAACAGCAGGATTTCTATATTGTTGATTGTAACAGCAGGATTTCTATAGTGTTGATTGTTGATTGTTGATTGTAACAGCAGGATGTATATAGTGTTGATTGTTGATTGTAACAGCAGGATGTCTATATTGTTGATTGTTGATTGTTGATTGTAACAGCAGGATTTCTATATTGTTGATTGTTGATTGTAACAGCAGGATTTCTATATTGTTGATTGTTGATTGTAACAGCAGGATGTCTATAGTGTTGATTGTTGATTGTAACAGCAGGATGTCTATATTGTTGATTGTTGATTGTTGATTGTAACAGCAGGATGTCTATATTGTTGATTGTTGATTGTAACAGCAGGATGTCTATATTGTTGATTGTTGATTGTAACAGCAGGATTTCTATATTGTTGATTGTTGATTGTAACAGCAGGATGTCTATAGTGTTGATTGTTGATTGTAACAGCAGGATTTCTATATTGTTGATTGTTGATTGTAACAGCAGGATGTCTATATTGTTGATTGTTGATTGTAACAGCAGGATTTCTATATTGTTGATTGTTGATTGTAACAGCAGGATTTCTATATTGTTGATTGTTGATTGTAACAGCAGGATTTCTATAGTGTTGATTGTTGATTGTAACAGCAGGATGTCTATATTGTTGATTGTTGATTGTAACAGCAGGATTTCTATAGTGTTGATTGTTGATTGTAACAGCAGGATGTCTATATTGTTGATTGTTGATTGTAACAGCAGGATTTCTATATTGTTGATTGTTGATTGTAACAGCAGGGTTTCTATAGTGTTGATTGTTGATTGTAACAGCAGGATGTCTATATTGTTGATTGTTGATTGTTGATTGTAACAGCAGGATGTCTATATTGTTGATTGTTGATTGTTGATTGTAACAGCAGGATTTCTGTATTGTTGATTGTTGATTGTAACAGCAGGATTTCTATATTGTTGATTGTTGATTGTAACAGCAGGATGTCTATAGTGTTGATTGTTGATTGTAACAGCAGGATTTCTATATTGTTGATTGTTGATTGTTGATTGTAACAGCAGGATTTCTATAGTGTTGATTGTTGATTGTAACAGCAGGATTTCTATATTGTTGATTGTTGATTGTAACAGCAGGATGTCTATAGTGTTGATTGTTGATTGTAACAGCAGGATGTCTATATTGTTGATTGTTGATTGTAACAGCAGGATTTCTATAGTGTTGATTGTTGATTGTAACAGCAGGATTTCTGTATTGTTGATTGTTGATTGTAACAGCAGGATGTCTATAGTGTTGATTGTTGATTGTAACAGCAGGATTTCTATATTGTTGATTGTTGATTGTAACAGCAGGATTTCTATAGTGTTGATTGTTGATTGTAACAGCAGGATTTCTATATTGTTGATTGTTGATTGTAACAGCAGGATTTCTATATTGTTGATTGTTGATTGTAACAGCAGGATTTCTATAGTGTTGATTGTTGATTGTAACAGCAGGATTTCTATAGTGTTGATTGTTGATTGTTGATTGTAACAGCAGGATTTCTATATTGTTGATTGTTGATTGTAACAGCAGGATGTCTATATTGTTGATTGTTGATTGTTGATTGTAACAGCAGGATGTCTATAGTGTTGATTGTTGATTGTAACAGCAGGATGTCTATAGTGTTGATTGTTGATTGTTGATTGTAACAGCAGGATTTCTATAGTGTTGATTGTTGATTGTTGATTGTAACAGCAGGATTTCTATAGTGTTGATTGTTGATTGTTGATTGTAACAGCAGGATTTCTATAGTGTTGATTGTTGATTGTTGATTGTAACAGCAGGATTTCTATAGTGTTGATTGTTGATTGTAACAGCAGGATTTCTATATTGTTGATTGTTGATTGTAACAGCAGGATTTCTATATTGTTGATTGTTGATTGTAACAGCAGGATTTCTATATTGTTGATTGTTGATTGTAACAGCAGGATTTCTATATTGTTGATTGTAACAGCAGGATTTCTATAGTGTTGATTGTAACAGCAGGATTTCTATATTGTTGATTGTTGATTGTAACAGCAGGATGTCTATAGTGTTGATTGTTGATTGTAACAGCAGGATGTCTATATTGTTGATTGTTGATTGTAACAGCAGGATGTCTATAGTGTTGATTGTTGATTGTAACAGCAGGATTTCTATAGTGTTGATTGTTGATTGTAACAGCAGGATTTCTATATTGTTGATTGTTGATTGTAACAGCAGGATGTCTATAGTGTTGATTGTTGATTGTAACAGCAGGATTTCTATAGTGTTGATTGTTGATTGTAACAGCAGGATTTCTATATTGTTGATTGTTGATTGTAACAGCAGGATGTCTATATTGTTGATTGTTGATTGTAACAGCAGGATGTCTATAGTGTTGATTGTTGATTGTAACAGCAGGATGTCTATATTGTTGATTGTTGATTGTAACAGCAGGATGTCTATAGTGTTGATTGTTGATTGTAACAGCAGGATGTCTATAGTGTTGATTGTTGATTGTTGATTGTAACAGCAGGATTTCTATAGTGTTGATTGTTGATTGTTGATTGTAACAGCAGGATTTCTATAGTGTTGATTGTTGATTGTAACAGCAGGATTTCTATATTGTTGATTGTTGATTGTAACAGCAGGATTTCTATAGTGTTGATTGTTGATTGTAACAGCAGGATTTCTATATTGTTGATTGTTGATTGTAACAGCAGGATGTCTATAGTGTTGATTGTTGATTGTAACAGCAGGATGTCTATATTGTTGATTGTTGATTGTTGATTGTAACAGCAGGATTTCTATAGTGTTGATTGTTGATTGTAACAGCAGGATTTCTGTATTGTTGATTGTTGATTGTAACAGCAGGATGTCTATAGTGTTGATTGTAACAGCAGGATTTCTATATTGTTGATTGTTGATTGTAACAGCAGGATTTCTATAGTGTTGATTGTTGATTGTAACAGCAGGATTTCTATAGTGTTGATTGTTGATTGTTGATTGTAACAGCAGGATTTCTATATTGTTGATTGTTGATTGTAACAGCAGGATGTCTATATTGTTGATTGTTGATTGTTGATTGTAACAGCAGGATGTCTATAGTGTTGATTGTTGATTGTAACAGCAGGATGTCTATAGTGTTGATTGTTGATTGTTGATTGTAACAGCAGGATTTCTATATTGTTGATTGTTGATTGTAACAGCAGGATGTCTATAGTGTTGATTGTTGATTGTTGATTGTAACAGCAGGATGTCTATAGTGTTGATTGTTGATTGTAACAGCAGGATGTCTATAGTGTTGATTGTTGATTGTTGATTGTAACAGCAGGATTTCTATAGTGTTGATTGTTGATTGTAACAGCAGGATTTCTATATTGTTGATTGTTGATTGTAACAGCAGGATTTCTATAGTGTTGATTGTTGATTGTAACAGCAGGATTTCTATATTGTTGATTGTTGATTGTAACAGCAGGATTTCTATAGTGTTGATTGTTGATTGTAACAGCAGGATTTCTATAGTGTTGATTGTAACAGCAGGATTTCTATATTGTTGATTGTTGATTGTAACAGCAGGATGTCTATAGTGTTGATTGTTGATTGTAACAGCAGGATGTCTATATTGTTGATTGTTGATTGTAACAGCAGGATGTCTATAGTGTTGATTGTTGATTGTAACAGCAGGATTTCTATAGTGTTGATTGTTGATTGTAACAGCAGGATTTCTATATTGTTGATTGTTGATTGTAACAGCAGGATGTCTATAGTGTTGATTGTTGATTGTAACAGCAGGATTTCTATAGTGTTGATTGTTGATTGTAACAGCAGGATTTCTATATTGTTGATTGTTGATTGTAACAGCAGGATGTCTATATTGTTGATTGTTGATTGTAACAGCAGGATGTCTATAGTGTTGATTGTTGATTGTAACAGCAGGATGTCTATATTGTTGATTGTTGATTGTAACAGCAGGATGTCTATAGTGTTGATTGTTGATTGTAACAGCAGGATGTCTATAGTGTTGATTGTTGATTGTTGATTGTAACAGCAGGATTTCTATAGTGTTGATTGTTGATTGTTGATTGTAACAGCAGGATTTCTATAGTGTTGATTGTTGATTGTAACAGCAGGATTTCTATAGTGTTGATTGTTGATTGTAACAGCAGGATTTCTGTATTGTTGATTGTTGATTGTAACAGCAGGATGTCTATAGTGTTGATTGTTGATTGTAACAGCAGGATTTCTATATTGTTGATTGTTGATTGTAACAGCAGGATTTCTATAGTGTTGATTGTTGATTGTAACAGCAGGATTTCTATAGTGTTGATTGTTGATTGTTGATTGTAACAGCAGGATTTCTATATTGTTGATTGTTGATTGTAACAGCAGGATGTCTATATTGTTGATTGTTGATTGTAACAGCAGGATGTCTATAGTGTTGATTGTTGATTGTAACAGCAGGATGTCTATAGTGTTGATTGTTGATTGTTGATTGTAACAGCAGGATTTCTATATTGTTGATTGTTGATTGTAACAGCAGGATGTCTATAGTGTTGATTGTTGATTGTTGATTGTAACAGCAGGATGTCTATAGTGTTGATTGTTGATTGTAACAGCAGGATGTCTATAGTGTTGATTGTTGATTGTTGATTGTAACAGCAGGATTTCTATATTGTTGATTGTTGATTGTAACAGCAGGATGTCTATAGTGTTGATTGTTGATTGTAACAGCAGGATTTCTATATTGTTGATTGTTGATTGTAACAGCAGGATTTCTATATTGTTGATTGTTGATTGTAACAGCAGGATTTCTATAGTGTTGATTGTTGATTGTAACAGCAGGATTTCTATAGTGTTGATTGTTGATTGTTGATTGTAACAGCAGGATTTCTATATTGTTGATTGTTGATTGTAACAGCAGGATGTCTATATTGTTGATTGTTGATTGTTGATTGTAACAGCAGGATGTCTATAGTGTTGATTGTTGATTGTAACAGCAGGATGTCTATAGTGTTGATTGTTGATTGTTGATTGTAACAGCAGGATTTCTATAGTGTTGATTGTTGATTGTTGCTTGTAACAGCAGGATTTCTATAGTGTTGATTGTTGATTGTAACAGCAGGATTTCTATATTGTTGATTGTTGATTGTAACAGCAGGATTTCTATAGTGTTGATTGTTGATTGTAACAGCAGGATTTCTATATTGTTGATTGTTGATTGTAACAGCAGGATTTCTATAGTGTTGATTGTTGATTGTAACAGCAGGATTTCTATAGTGTTGATTGTAACAGCAGGATTTCTATATTGTTGATTGTTGATTGTAACAGCAGGATGTCTATAGTGTTGATTGTTGATTGTAACAGCAGGATGTCTATATTGTTGATTGTTGATTGTAACAGCAGGATGTCTATAGTGTTGATTGTTGATTGTAACAGCAGGATTTCTATAGTGTTGATTGTTGATTGTAACAGCAGGATTTCTATATTGTTGATTGTTGATTGTAACAGCAGGATGTCTATAGTGTTGATTGTTGATTGTAACAGCAGGATTTCTATAGTGTTGATTGTTGATTGTAACAGCAGGATTTCTATATTGTTGATTGTTGATTGTAACAGCAGGATGTCTATATTGTTGATTGTTGATTGTAACAGCAGGATGTCTATAGTGTTGATTGTTGATTGTAACAGCAGGATGTCTATATTGTTGATTGTTGATTGTAACAGCAGGATGTCTATAGTGTTGATTGTTGATTGTAACAGCAGGATGTCTATAGTGTTGATTGTTGATTGTTGATTGTAACAGCAGGATTTCTATAGTGTTGATTGTTGATTGTTGATTGTAACAGCAGGATTTCTATAGTGTTGATTGTTGATTGTAACAGCAGGATTTCTATATTGTTGATTGTTGATTGTAACAGCAGGATTTCTATAGTGTTGATTGTTGATTGTAACAGCAGGATTTCTATATTGTTGATTGTTGATTGTAACAGCAGGATGTCTATAGTGTTGATTGTTGATTGTAACAGCAGGATGTCTATATTGTTGATTGTTGATTGTTGATTGTAACAGCAGGATTTCTATAGTGTTGATTGTTGATTGTAACAGCAGGATTTCTGTATTGTTGATTGTTGATTGTAACAGCAGGATGTCTATAGTGTTGATTGTTGATTGTAACAGCAGGATTTCTATATTGTTGATTGTTGATTGTAACAGCAGGATTTCTATAGTGTTGATTGTTGATTGTAACAGCAGGATTTCTATAGTGTTGATTGTTGATTGTTGATTGTAACAGCAGGATTTCTATATTGTTGATTGTTGATTGTAACAGCAGGATGTCTATATTGTTGATTGTTGATTGTTGATTGTAACAGCAGGATGTCTATAGTGTTGATTGTTGATTGTAACAGCAGGATGTCTATAGTGTTGATTGTTGATTGTTGATTGTAACAGCAGGATTTCTATATTGTTGATTGTTGATTGTAACAGCAGGATGTCTATATTGTTGATTGTTGATTGTTGATTGTAACAGCAGGATGTCTATAGTGTTGATTGTTGATTGTAACAGCAGGATGTCTATAGTGTTGATTGTTGATTGTTGATTGTAACAGCAGGATTTCTATAGTGTTGATTGTTGATTGTAACAGCAGGATTTCTATATTGTTGATTGTTGATTGTAACAGCAGGATTTCTATAGTGTTGATTGTTGATTGTAACAGCAGGATTTCTATAGTGTTGATTGTTGATTGTAACAGCAGGATTTCTATAGTGTTGATTGTAACAGCAGGATTTCTATATTGTTGATTGTTGATTGTAACAGCAGGATGTCTATAGTGTTGATTGTTGATTGTAACAGCAGGATGTCTATATTGTTGATTGTTGATTGTAACAGCAGGATGTCTATAGTGTTGATTGTTGATTGTAACAGCAGGATTTCTATAGTGTTGATTGTTGATTGTAACAGCAGGATTTCTATATTGTTGATTGTTGATTGTAACAGCAGGATGTCTATAGTGTTGATTGTTGATTGTAACAGCAGGATTTCTATAGTGTTGATTGTTGATTGTAACAGCAGGATTTCTATATTGTTGATTGTTGATTGTAACAGCAGGATGTCTATATTGTTGATTGTTGATTGTAACAGCAGGATGTCTATAGTGTTGATTGTTGATTGTAACAGCAGGATGTCTATATTGTTGATTGTTGATTGTAACAGCAGGATGTCTATAGTGTTGATTGTTGATTGTAACAGCAGGATGTCTATAGTGTTGATTGTTGATTGTTGATTGTAACAGCAGGATTTCTATAGTGTTGATTGTTGATTGTTGATTGTAACAGCAGGATTTCTATAGTGTTGATTGTTGATTGTAACAGCAGGATTTCTATATTGTTGATTGTTGATTGTAACAGCAGGATTTCTATAGTGTTGATTGTTGATTGTAACAGCAGGATTTCTATATTGTTGATTGTTGATTGTAACAGCAGGATGTCTATAGTGTTGATTGTTGATTGTAACAGCAGGATTTCTATAGTGTTGATTGTTGATTGTAACAGCAGGATTTCTATATTGTTGATTGTTGATTGTAACAGCAGGATGTCTATATTGTTGATTGTTGATTGTAACAGCAGGATGTCTATAGTGTTGATTGTTGATTGTAACAGCAGGATGTCTATATTGTTGATTGTTGATTGTAACAGCAGGATGTCTATAGTGTTGATTGTTGATTGTAACAGCAGGATGTCTATAGTGTTGATTGTTGATTGTTGATTGTAACAGCAAGATTTCTATAGTGTTGATTGTTGATTGTTGATTGTAACAGCAGGATTTCTATAGTGTTGATTGTTGATTGTAACAGCAGGATTTCTATATTGTTGATTGTTGATTGTAACAGCAGGATTTCTATAGTGTTGATTGTTGATTGTAACAGCAGGATTTCTATATTGTTGATTGTTGATTGTAACAGCAGGATTTCTATAGTGTTGATTGTTGATTGTAACAGCAGGATGTCTATAGTGTTGATTGTTGATTGTTGATTGTAACAGCAGGATTTCTATAGTGTTGATTGTTGATTGTTGATTGTAACAGCAGGATTTCTATAGTGTTGATTGTTGATTGTAACAGCAGGATTTCTATAGTGTTGATTGTTGATTGTTGATTGTAACAGCAGGATTTCTATAGTGTTGATTGTTGATTGTTGATTGTAACAGCAGGATTTCTATAGTGTTGATTGTTGATTGTAACAGCAGGATTTCTATAGTGTTGATTGTTGATTGTAACAGCAGGATTTCTATAGTGTTGATTGTTGATTGTTGATTGTAACAGCAGGATTTCTATAGTGTTGATTGTTGATTGTAACAGCAGGATTTCTATAGTGTTGATTGTTGATTGTTGATTGTAACAGCAGGATGTCTATAGTGTTGATTGTTGATTGTTGATTGTAACAGCAGGATTTCTATAGTGTTGATTGTTGATTGTAACAGCAGGATTTCTATATTGTTGATTGTTGATTGTAACAGCAGGATGTCTATAGTGTTGATTGTTGATTGTAACAGCAGGATGTCTATAGTGTTGATTGTTGATTGTTGATTGTAACAGCAGGATTTCTATAGTGTTGATTGTTGATTGTAACAGCAGGATGTCTATAGTGTTGATTGTTGATTGTAACAGCAGGATTTCTATATTGTTGATTGTTGATTGTAACAGCAGGATTTCTATAGTGTTGATTGTTGATTGTTGATTGTAACAGCAGGATTTCTATAGTGTTGATTGTTGATTGTTGATTGTAACAGCAGGATTTCTATAGTGTTGATTGTTGATTGTTGATTGTAACAGCAGGATTTCTATAGTGTTGATTGTTGATTGTTGATTGTAACAGCAGGATTTCTATAGTGTTGATTGTTGATTGTAACAGCAGGATTTCTATAGTGTTGATTGTTGATTGTTGATTGTAACAGCAGGATGTCTATAGTGTTGATTGTTGATTGTTGATTGTAACAGCAGGATTTCTATAGTGTTGATTGTTGATTGTAACAGCAGGATTTCTATAGTGTTGATTGTTGATTGTAACAGCAGGATTTCTATAGTGTTGATTGTTGATTGTAACAGCAGGATTTCTATAGTGTTGATTGTTGATTGTTGATTGTAACAGCAGGATGTCTATAGTGTTGATTGTTGATTGTAACAGCAGGATTTCTATAGTGTTGATTGTTGATTGTAACAGCAGGATTTCTATAGTGTTGATTGTTGATTGTTGATTGTAACAGCAGGATGTCTATAGTGTTGATTGTTGATTGTTGATTGTAACAGCAGGATTTCTATAGTGTTGATTGTTGATTGTAACAGCAGGATTTCTATAGTGTTGATTGTTGATTGTAACAGCAGGATTTCTATAGTGTTGATTGTTGATTGTTGATTGTAACAGCAGGATGTCTATAGTGTTGATTGTTGATTGTAACAGCAGGATGTCTATAGTGTTGATTGTTGATTGTAACAGCAGGATGTCTATAGTGTTGATTGTTGATTGTTGATTGTAACAGCAGGATTTCTATAGTGTTGATTGTTGATTGTAACAGCAGGATTTCTATATTGTTGATTGTTGATTGTAACAGCAGGATGTCTATAGTGTTGATTGTTGATTGTAACAGCAGGATGTCTATAGTGTTGATTGTTGATTGTTGATTGTAACAGCAGGATTTCTATAGTGTTGATTGTTGATTGTTGATTGTAACAGCAGGATTTCTATAGTGTTGATTGTTGATTGTAACAGCAGGATGTCTATAGTGTTGATTGTTGATTGTAACAGCAGGATGTCTATAGTGTTGATTGTTGATTGTAACAGCAGGATTTCTATAGTGTTGATTGTTGATTGTAACAGCAGGATGTCTATAGTGTTGATTGTTGATTGTTGATTGTAACAGCAGGATTTCTATATTGTTGATTGTTGATTGTAACAGCAGGATGTCTATATTGTTGATTGTTGATTGTAACAGCAGGATGTCTATAGTGTTGATTGTTGATTGTAACAGCAGGATGTCTATATTGTTGATTGTTGATTGTAACAGCAGGATGTCTATAGTGTTGATTGTTGATTGTAACAGCAGGATGTCTATAGTGTTGATTGTAACAGCAGGATGTCTATATTGTTGATTGTTGATTGTAACAGCAGGATTTCTATAGTGTTGATTGTTGATTGTAACAGCAGGATGTCTATATTGTTGATTGTTGATTGTAACAGCAGGATGTCTATAGTGTTGATTGTTGATTGTAACAGCAGGATGTCTATAGTGTTGATTGTAACAGCAGGATTTCTATAGTGTTGATTGTTGATTGTAACAGCAGGATTTCTATAGTGTTGATTGTTGATTGTTGATTGTAACAGCAGGATGTCTATAGTGTTGATTGTTGATTGTAACAGCAGGATGTCTATAGTGTTGATTGTTGATTGTTGATTGTAACAGCAGGATGTCTATAGTGTTGATTGTTGATTGTTGATTGTAACAGCAGGATTTCTATAGTGTTGATTGTTGATTGTTGATTGTAACAGCAGGATTTCTATAGTGTTGATTGTTGATTGTAACAGCAGGATGTCTATAGTGTTGATTGTTGATTGTAACAGCAGGATTTCTATAGTGTTGATTGTTGATTGTAACAGCAGGATGTCTATAGTGTTGATTGTTGATTGTAACAGCAGGATGTCTATAGTGTTGATTGTTGATTGTTGATTGTAACAGCAGGATTTCTATATTGTTGATTGTTGATTGTAACAGCAGGATGTCTATAGTGTTGATTGTTGATTGTAACAGCAGGATTTCTATAGTGTTGATTGTTGATTGTTGATTGTAACAGCAGGATGTCTATAGTGTTGATTGTTGATTGTAACAGCAGGATTTCTATATTGTTGATTGTTGATTGTAACAGCAGGATGTCTATATTGTTGATTGTTGATTGTAACATCAGGATGTCTATAGTGTTGATTGTTGATTGTAACAGCAGGATGTCTATAGTGTTGATTGTTGATTGTAACAGCAGGATGTCTATATTGTTGATTGTAACAGCAGGATGTCTATAGTGTTGATTGTAACAGCAGGATTTCTATATTGTTGATTGTTGATTGTAACAGCAGGATTTCTATATTGTTGATTCTTGGCACGTGTTGACGTGTAACTGAACAGACCTGTACTTTGTAAACGCCAGGGCACGTGTAAGGTGGTTTACAGGTTGGTTTACACTAAAGGAAGGTATTTTAACATTAAAAAACCCGCGTGCAAAGTTGATGTAGTACTTGGACAACGTTCAGTGTGGATATCACTGTGTTTGCTTTGTGATCCAAACCCTCTTCTCATACTAAACTCTCCCAGCTGGAGACATCTAACGAGAGTAAACGAGGGCTGGTTATATCAGAACATTGTGGTAGTATTTTATATTCACGACTGGCAGGACCTCGTGACCCAGCATAATTAACAGACCCAAGGTGAAGGTTTTTCATAATTCTTGTCAAAAAAACACCGGAAGTTTGTTGTCCCCCAATAAAGGGGTAAGCCGAGACTAACAATGGCGGCCACCATGCGCTAAGTCCCAAACCCTACTGCAAGTCGTGATAGACTTCTTATAATAAGAAAGAAAATATAGTATTATTTGTGAACAGCTGGTTTCATCATATGACGTTATAGCTTACCTACACGTCAAGCTTTGCGCACCAAGTATTCATGGCTTATTTAAGCACATACTCTGAATGAAATGATTGACCGTCTTACAGAATGCCTGTGGTAACTGACTATCTCCTCATATCAAATGTCGAAAATGGAGATGCCGTTTGTCTTTAAAAGTCGCATCCAATGACAAGACTTTTGTTTACTTATGCGGGGCGTAGAAAGTCTCAAGTGTGCTAGACCTAATTAGCATGTAATTAACGTGTAGTTAGACGTGCCTAGCGACGAAGAGTGTAGGTGCTGGTATTAGAAGAGAGCCTGTATATCAACACAGGAACAGAGTTTGAACATAACTGTCGACATTTATTAATAGGCTCGTTTATACCTTGTGCTTATATTTCTTTACAGTTGTGCGTGTGTGTGTGTGGTTAATTGTTCTTTATGGTGTTGGTCTTAGTGTGTGTGTGTGTGTGTGTGTGTGGTGTGGTGTGTGGTTAATTGTTCTCTATGGTGTTGGTCTGTGGTGTGTGTGGTGTGGTGTGTGTGTGGTGTGTGTGTGTGTGTGGTGTGGTGTGTGTGGTGTGGTGTGTGTGTGTGTGTGTGTGTTGTTAAGTCTTTTTGCTGTTGGTCTCAGTGTATTTGTTGGTGTTGCTGTTTATCTTTCTATTTGTGTCATTTCCGTGTTTCATGTCAACACCTGGCGTCGTAAGGTTCCAGGAAACTCAAGTTGATGACGCGAATCAGCGAATGACACGTCCCCTTGTGTGACCTACCTTGTGGGTGACAGGTACACCTGTACCGTCTGTCAGCAACAGGCCACGCCCCCTTCACTCATTGTGCGACACAGGGCACGCCCCCTTCACACATTGTGCAACATGCCTTGTTCTCCGTGCAGACTTACAGACTTTGACCTGTAGATCAGTGCTATGGTGCCTCCCTTACCAGTGACTGTACATGTCAGTTTGTTTGACCTGTAGATCAGTGCTATGGTGCCTCCCTTATCACTGACTGTACATGTCAGTTTGTTTGACCTGTAGATCAGTGCTATGGTGCCTCCCTTATCAATGACTGTACATGTCAGTTTGTTTGACCTGTAGATCAGTGCTATGGTGCCTCCCTTATCACTGACTGTACATGTCAGTTTGTTTGACCTGTAGATCAGTGCTATGATGCCTCCCTTATCAAGACTGTACATGTCAGTATGTTTGACCTGTAGATCAGTGCTATGGTGCCTCCCTTGTCAAGACTGTACATGTCAGTATGTTTGACCTGTAGATCAGTGCTATGATGCCTCCCTTATCAAGACTGTACATGTCAGTATGTTTGACCTGTAGATCAGTGCTATGATGCCTCCCTTATCAATGACTGTACATGTCAGTTTGTTTGACCTGTAGATCAGTGCTATGGTGCCCCTTATCAATGACTGTACATGTCAGTATGTTTGACCTGTAGATCAGTGCTATGGTGCCTCCCTTATCAATGACTGTACATGTCAGTTTGTTTGACCTGTAGATCAGTGCTATGGTGCCTCCCTTGTCAATGACTGTACATGTCAGTTTGTTTGACCTGTAGATCAGTGCTATGGTGCCTCCCTTATCAATGACTGTACATGTCAGTTTGTTTGACCTGTAGATCAGTGCTATGGTGCCCCTTATCACTGACTGTACATGTCAGTTTGTTTGACCTGTAGATCAGTGCTATGGTGCCTCCCTTGTCAATGACTGTACATGTCAGTTTGTTTGACCTGTAGATCAGTGCTATGGTGCCTCCCTTGTCAATGACTGTACATGTCAGTATGTTTGACCTGTAGATCAGTGCTATGGTGCCTCCCTTATCACTGACTGTACATGTCAGTTTGTTTGACCTGTAGATCAGTGCTATGGTGCCCCTTATCAAGACTGTACATGTCAGTTTGGCTTAATTCATGGGTTTGTGCTGTGGACATTGAGTTTAGCACTGTGGACGTTTTCAAGAGGACGAATCCATCTTACACACACACACACACACACACACACACACACACACACACACACACACACACACACACACACACACACACACACACACACACACACACACACACAGACAGAAGGAGAGAGGGAGAGAGAGAGAGAGAAAGACACGCGCAAACACAACCACGCATAAATATACAGAAAGAGAGAGAGAGAGAGAGAGAGAGAGAGAGAGAGAGAGAGAGAGAGAGAGAGAGAGAGAGAGAGAGAGAGAGAGAGAGAGACAATGACAATGACAATGACAAATTCTTTATTTACGAGGGTAATGGCATAAGCAAACAGGTGCTTTTTTACATCCAGCCCTCGCCCATGGGAGGGTTTAATCTAATGATAATACGTTTTAAAATGTTGGAATATAAAGAAGTAATAAAAGCAAACGGCAGAGAGAGAGAGAGAGACACACATGCACAGACACACGCGCAAACACACCCACGCATAAATATACAGAAAGAAAGAGAGAGAGAGGGGGGGGGAGAGAGAAAGAGCGATATAGAGAAAGAGACACACACACTCACCCACGCACACACACATCACACACACACACACGAACACAAATGAATCCATTGAATATTTCACAGATTTATTTCACAGCCAGTGACATTACAAGCATCAAAGACAAGCAATTTTGCTGACCTGATCATGTATCATATAGACTACGATGTACAGAGCTGATCATGTATTATATAGACTACGATGTACAGAGCTGATCATGTATCATATAGACTACGATGTACAGAGCTGATCATGTATCATATAGACTACGATGTACAGAGCTGATCATGTATCATATAGACTACGATGTACAGACCTGATCATGTATCATATAGACTACGATGTACAGAGCTGATCATGTATCATATAGACTACGATGTACAGAGCTGATCATGTATCATATAGACTACGATGTACAGACCTGATCATGTATCATATAGACTACGATGTACAGAGCTGATCATGTATCATAATATAGACTACGATGTACAGACCTGATCATGTATCATATAGACTACGATGTACAGAGCTGAACAAGCAATTTTGCTGACCAGATCATGTATCATATAGACTACGATGTACAGAGCTGAACAAGCAATTTTGCTGACCTGATCATGTATCATATAGACTACGATGTACAGAGCTGAACAAGCAATTTTGCTGACCAGATCATGTATCATATAGACTACGATGTACAGAGCTGAACAAGCAATTTGCTGACCAGATCATGTATCATATAGACTACGATGTACAGAGCTGAACAAGCAATTTTGCTGACCTGATCATGTATCATATAGACTACGATGTACAGAGCTGAACAAGCAATTATGCTGACCTGATCATGTATCATATAGACTACGATGTACAGAGCTGAACACGCTTTTACTTCACATCCCATGTCGCGTGTGGTTTTAGCATGCTCACGATACAAACCGCTTCCATCACCACAACGTGTACTCCCTTATACTACTGTGACAGGGAAACTACCGTCGCCCTTCACAGCAAACTCTGCAGAGTTGTTCGCCTTTGAAGTACGCAACACCTGTGGATTGCAGAGTTCTGTTTGTGATGGGGTCTGGCGGTTTTTGTCTCTCTGTATGTTCATGGATTCTTTTGCGAATGCATAACAGTTTTTATAGGGCTTAGAAATAAGCTCTAAAATTCTCAATCCTGTTTGATTGGACTTCGCCTCCAAAGGTGATTGTTGTGTTTCGGCACTCGGTTACATATGTGTGTGTTTTTTTGCGTGCGTGCCGGCGTGTGTGTTTGTGTAGTGTAGTTGTATGTGTGTGTGTGTGTGTGTGTGTGTGTGTGTGTGTGTGTGTGTGTGTGTGTGTGTGTGTGTGTGTGTGTGTGTGTGTGTGTCTCGTGTGCCGTGTGAGAGAGAAAGAGACGGCCAATCTGTCCTTCGTTTTGCAAAAGAAATCATTCACACGTATCACCATGAAACTGGCTCGTAAGACTTGAAAGGCGTTCACCGCAGAATCAAAACAATGAAGTGGATCTCGTCACGTGTTCAGTAATACGTTCATGCAATTCAAACCTCGCGTCGTTGCTCAAAATGTATAGCCTACTATGAAGATGTTTTGCTATGCAGACAAAAGGCGGTTACTAATCAGTCTGTCAATACATTGAAGGTGGCCGGTCATAGGAGGGATGCCCCGCTGCACACACACACACACACACACACACACACACACACACACACACACAGGCATGCACACACACACACACACACACACTGACACACACACACAAACACACAAACACATACACACACACACACAAGCACACAAACACATACACACACACACAAGCACACAAACACATACACACATACACACACAAACACATACACTCACACACATACACACACACACACACACACACACACACACACACATACTCACAACACGCGTGCTCAGCGATCACTGCAGGCCATCGCCAGTAAATCGTGGCAGATTTATTTAAAGAAGAAGGTACAAGGCACTCAGTCAGGGTAACTTAGCCACTGACAGAACTTTGACGGCCACCCCCCCTCCTCCTCTTTTCGCCCCCCATTTACACACCCTTGCTATTGTGACACGAAAGTGGGGCCGGGCTCTGTGGGTGAGTGTGCGTCAAAATGATCATCAGTGTTTAATTATCAGGTGATCAGCCATACCGTGTTAGAAGATGATCGTGTTTAATTATGGTCAGTTGGTATACTATAGTTAGCTGAGGACCAAGCTGAACTTTAATATTTAACACTGTTGGTTAATTTCATCGCTGTGAATTACGCACAATACGTCTTAATTGAAATGTCCACGTGTTATTGGTAACTCCAGGTTTAGGCACCAGGAGGCCGTCATACTTTTACAGACAGACAGTTGCTGGGAAGGGGAGGTGATGACAGTGTGGTGACCGTGTGTGTGTGGGTGGGTGGTAGCGGGTAGAAGGACGTGCACTGAGCCTGCCGCTATCGTGACAGTGACTGAGGGGGGAGGTGATGACAGTGTGGTGACCGTGTGTGTGTGGGTGGGTGGTAGTGGGTAGAAGGACGTGCACTGAGCCTGCCGCTATCGTGACAGTGACTGAGGGGGGAGGGAGTGAGGTAAAGAACAGTTGGTGGGAAGGGGAGGTGATGGCAGTGTGGTGACCGTGTGTGTGTGGGTGGGCGGTAGCGGGTAGAAGGACGTGCACTGAGCCTGCCGCTATCGTGACAGTGACTGAGGGGGGAGGTGATGACAGTGTGGTGACCGTGTGTGTGTGGGTGGGCTGGTAGCGGGTAGAAGGACGTGCACTGAGCCTGCCGCTATCGTGACAGTGACTGAGGGGGGAGGTGATGACAGTGTGGTGACCGTGTGTGTGTGGGTGGGCTGGTAGCGGGTAGAAGGACGTGCACTGAGCCTGCCGCTATCGTGACAGTGACTGAGGGGGGAGGTGATGACAGTGTGGTGACCGTGTGTGTGTGGGTGGGTGGTAGCGGGTAGAAGGACGTGCACTGAGCCTGCCGCTATCGTGACAGTGACTGAGGGGGGAGGTGATGACAGTGTGGTGACCGTGTGTGTGTGGGTGGGTGGTAGTGGGTAGAAGGACGTGCACTGAGCCTGCCGCTATCGTGACAGTGACTGAGGGGGGAGGTGATGACAGTGTGGTGACCGTGTGTGTGTGGGTGGGTGGTAGTGGGTAGAAGGACGTGCACTGAGCCTGCCGCTATCGTGACAGTGACTGAGGGGGGAGGTGATGACAGTGTGGTGACCGTGTGTGTGTGGGTGGGTGGTAGCGGGTAGAAGGACGTGCACTGAGCCTGCCGCTATCGTGACAGTGACTGAGGGGGGAGGGAGTGAGGTAAAGAACAGTTGCGAAATCCGTCAAGTCCTTTTGCTGATTGTTAGGTGAGGAATGAATACAGCCTTCTTGTCAAGATTCAACACAAGCAATGACCCGATGGGAATGCGTTGAAAGATATGTTACAACAAGTTTTGTGACGACAGGTATAAAAAACTGCGGGAACCGGTCCTATCGTAGATCAACGTACCCCCCCCCCCCCCCCTTGAAATCCGTGGGTGAAATGTGGCCGCTTTAAACACATTATTTTGTAAACCTCCTTTCTCATACACAGTCTCTCGACAGATTGCCACATGGATTCCACAACCCAGGGAGGTAGTGTATGGTGTGAATAAACTCAGAACCATGCCACAGACATGTCCATTTTCGCGCCGACTATTATTCCTGTACATGCTTATGCGAATCCGGGGGCTGGTAGTTCACCAGGCACAGCACTGGACTTTTAATGCTTGAATCACAGGTTCGAATCCAGGCCTGGGCGGACACGGGTCAATTTTATGTGCAGACTCATGTCCCACCCGGTGGCACGTAAAAGACCTCGGTCTTTCTGCCATAAATACAGGTGGCTGATTACACCTGAACACGCAAACACCTGGGTAGCGCCACTCTTGTTGCCACTAGCTACCAGAATTTCACAGCAACGTGATCAATAAGTACTGAAAATTAAATCCATGCAGTAAATAACATTTTTAATTGTTGGTTCAAATATAAACATTCAGTCATTGATTTTGTTCCTCCTGAGTAAACATGAAATGTTTCATTTAAGAACGTTTGAACTCGTTGGCACACTCCTCTGTTAAAACAGTTTTGGGGTTGTATTTGGACAGCCGCCAAACCGTTAGCGCTGTTAGCCATAACATGAATGCTTTCTTATAAAGATCCAACAAAAACAGGTTCAATACGCTTAGAAATGCGTCAAAGCAAGATGTGATCGCTGATATGAAATGTATTGACAACTGCGGGTAACGGTCCTAACACGGATCGACACGCAGACACGAACGTGTTGCACGCTGCCTTCAGGACTTGCCTGGCGTTCTACATTCACTCAGATATCACAGTGAAGGTTGGCGGGGTTCTTATAGATGTATGGATTTAACAATGGCTTCAAGATCGTATTCAGCTTGTTGCAAAAAAACCTGTTGAAATGTAAAGTAGTAGTAAAGGGAGTATACTTTCCCAGAGAGAGAGAGAGAGAGAGAGAGAGAGAGAGAGAGAGAGAGAGAGAGAGAGAGAGAGAGAGAGAGAGAGAGAGAGAGAGAGAGAGAGAGAGAGAGACTGAGAGAGAGACTGAGAGAGAGAGAGAGAGAGAGAGAGAACGAACGTACGAACGAACTTTATTACTCAAGGATGGAGATTTTAGGATGACGCCTAGTCGTACAATCTGTCCCTGCTAAACTAAGACATAAAGATAAAGACAATAAAAGCACAATTGTCAATCGCAATCATACAGTATTACTTACTACAACATTACCTATACGACTACATAATGCATAATAGAACATTGAAATGTACATGTATGTAAAGATAATACAAAGGAATCACGTTCGCACTCACACACACACACACACACAGCAGGGCCGGACTAGGCGAAGAGGAGGGGGGTGGTTGCTAGAGGTGGTCCAGGGGGATATCCCCCCTGGCGGCAGGGGCGGATCAGTTCATTTTATGGGGGGGGGGGGGGGTTTCAAAAGTATATTGTGAAGATATGGGTGAGCCGACGGCGCGAAGCGCCTAGCTTGCTAGGGGGGTCCGGGGGCATGCCCCCCCGGAAAATGCCAAAAAAAGATGCAAAATGGTGCAATCTGGTGCATTCTGAGGATGATCATTACCAGTTTCAGGCAGCAGATTTTGTCACTGATTATAACCCCCAAAATTGAAACTCAATGTAAAATAAAGAAATGCATACCTCATTCAATATTTTTATATTTTTATATTTATAAGGTGGGTCCGGAAACCCTAGAAACACCCCCCCCTCGTCCGCCCCTGAGCGGGGTCAAGGGGCAGAGCCCCTTGTGGGGGTCAGGGGGCGAAGCCCCCTGAAGCTGATGGGTAGGTCATATTCTGAGATAAGAAAATGGTCGCTCCTTGCATGAAACGGCATAAAATAAGCAATATTAAAAAAGGTTTTAAATAAGTAAGGTACATGTTCAGGCTAGGGGGGGGGGGGTTGCGCAACCCCCATAACCCCCCCGGTAGTCCGGCCCTGACACACTCACACACACACACACACACATACATACATACACACACACACACACACACACACACACACATACACATATGCGCACACACACATACACACACGCACACACACATACACACTGAGACACACACACATACACACTGATACACACACACATACACACACACACACACACATACACACACACTGGCACACACACACACACACAACAACAACTTCATCATCATCATCATCATCATCATCATCATCATCATCATCATCATCATCGTCGACATCACTATCATCATCAACAAAATATATAGAGGTTAGTGATAGCAATGCATTCTTGCTAGAAACAGCTTCAGAATGTAACTGTTCGTGACAACAGATATTTGCGAAGCTGCGATTTGAAGTGTTTAATCGTGCTTGACCCCTTTATCTCACATGGTAGCGAATTCCAAATTGTTGAGCCCGAAAACGCTAAACTGGTTTTATATAAATCAATACGGGGTAGCGGGGAAATTAATTTGTTTGAGCCATATCTGTCTGTTGCTTTCTGAAATAATGATCGCATGTACTGTGGGGTCTCGTTTATTTGTACCTTAAACATTAAAAGAGCCTTATTAAATAATAACTGATCTTTAAGTGATAGAAAATTAAGGCTGCTAAGCTTTTGATCTGTTGATGTTTGTGGACCCGGCATGATAAGTTTAGCTGCGCGACGGTGAAGAGAATTGACTTTTTTTAAGTGAACATCGCTACAACCATCCCAAAGTGTAGATGCATAATTCAGATGAGGTAAAATATGACCAAAATAAAACAACTTGAGTGCTGAGGTATCAGCGTAAACTGAGATGAAGATTCAGAGGAGCGAGTTGGTGTTTCTGTCGTGTTGTGAACACCATGCATTTAGTTTTGCCTGTGTGTATAATCATTGAGTTTTGTTTACACCAATCAAATATGTTGTTCAAACTCGTTTGAAGAGAGGTTTCAATAGATTGTAAACTTTTACCGGACGTGTAAAGAGACGAGTCGTCTGCGAAAAGGTCATTAATAACCGTCTTGTCTGATATATAGAGTGGTAGATCGTTAATGTAAATGTAAACATCTTTCTGTCCGAGCCAAGGACAATGTAAATGCAAAATAAAAGTGGGCCCAAAACTGATCCTTGTTGGACGCCGTGCATGAGCCGTCCTATCGAAGAACGATTACCACTAAGGGAGACAAACTGCGTTCTGTTCGCTAAATAAGAACGAAAAAAAGGTAAGTAGGATGCGTCGCCTAAATAACAAGATAATTTCTTTAACAGAATTGTGTGATCAGCAATATCAAACGCTTTCTTAAAATCGAGGAAGACGGCGCCGACTGTTTCCGAATGGTTAATGGCAGAGAGCCATGTATCGCATAGTTTAACGAGAGCTGTGTGACACGAATGTTTAGGGCGAAATCCTGATTGAGATGGAGCGAAAAGACCACGGCTTTCCATGTGCAGAAGCAAGCACTTTTGTACATGTTTTTCTAATGGTTTTGATAGAACAGACAATAGCGAAATTGGCCTAAAATTGTTTATGTCGGTTAAGTCTTTTGTTTTGGGAAGTGGAATTACTTTTGCGGTTTTAAACATTTCTGGAAACACATTTCGGTCAATACATAAGTTGTACGCATACGGAATTGGCTCAACAAGAAAGGGTAACGCTAACTTGAGTAAGGAAGCGGGTATGTTATCGGGTCCCATTTACTTATTATTACTCAAGTCAGTTATTAGTCGCCCGACTTCGTGGACTGCAATGAATGGGATGTTAAAAGGTTCAACTTCTTTCATATTAGCCTGGCAAAATAATTGAAGGAATTGTGGGCGTTCATACTCGCTTTTGTCATTTTCCCTATAGGTAGACTCCAAAAGCTTACTAGGAAGAGATAAGAAATAATCATTAAAGGCACTGGGTGAAATACCAACCGAAGTTGAATGTTGTCGGGTTTTAGATTTTGCAGTTACTTCGTTTATTGCTCTCCATAAGGAAGCAGTATCTTTCTTCTCAGAAACAAGTTTATTAAAATAATGCCTTTTGGCCCGGCGCACGAGGTCTAAGACCTTATTTCTTTGTTTCTTGTAATCAGCTTTTAATTTGTTCTCTTTATAGAAATCGCGAAGAGCCATAGCGTTTATAATGTCTTTATTTAACCACGGGGGAAGTGTGGGGTGCTTAACCCTCTTTTTGCGCAACGGTGCATGCTTATCAATAATTGGCAAAAATGCCTCATACAAAGCAGAAAAGGCACTATTTGGACAAGTATGATTGCAAATAAGATGAAAGGGCACAGAAGCAATGTCTCGCAAAAAATCCGTCTCATTGAAATTTTTAAAGGATCTGTACTCAATTGTTGTATGGCCCTTAGGCGGACGTTTTGGTAATTTAAAAGACCAAGTGCAAAAAATAGGGCTATGGTCACTTATACTTTCATTGGATACAAACACTTTGGAAACATTACACACATTGTTTGTGTAAATATGATCAATTAACGTTGCACTAGTACTGGTTACTCTTGTTGGATCTTTGATTAATTGCTGAAGACCAAACAGCGATGTAGTAGAAAACCATGCATGTTGCGGTTTTTTTAAATCATAATTAAAATCACCTAAGAGGAGAATGTTAGAATTACAGTTATTAACGTTGTCCATCATGCGCACAAAATCGTCAATCCATGCAAGTGAAGAGGCTGGATTTCTTATATACCCCACTAACACAGAAGGAGATTTAGAGTGTTTTGTCTCCGTCCAGATGCACTCCACATTCTCTGACTCTAAATCAGTTCTCCTTCTTGTGATTTTCACAATACTGTCATGGATGTAAAGCACAAGTCCAGTATGACTAGACTGGTTGCTGTCGCGTCTTAAAATTGTATAGTTAGTAATGTCAATAGAGGTGTCGTCGATCCTGGAATCAAGGCGAGTTTCGCTAAGTCCAAACAAATGAATTGGCTTGTTTGGTCGGTTTAGCATTAAGCACACATCTGGAACTTTGTTAAACAAATGATAAACGTTAAGGTGTCCTATACGAAGCCCAGATGTAGAATCACCCAACGGCATAATTAGGTCACAATGTAGGTCAGATCAGAGAACAGTATTTTCCTTTTGTCACAGTAAAACCGGACAAGAAAAAGGAAAAGCAAATGTCAGTGTCTACCAAGGCACTTAAATTGTCCGTGATGGAAACCGCAACATAGAGTTTTAAAAAAAAATAAAAAAAAACTCAGTGTAATTCCAGCACACAAGAATACTTTTGCAGAACAGGTACCACGGGTAGCAAAAGTAGAGAATAAAATTTATCAGAGAACTCAGCAGTATTTCTTTTCCAGATCACACCTTACGTGAGTGTTATCAGAAAAGGGCCCTTTTGGGCTTCTACTCGGCACACAGAGACACTTCACGAACCAGCATCTACCCTACGCTACACACCTTCAAGACACAGATTCCGAAACAAAGCACAAATTACTATTACACAGATATAATTGGACCAAGCCATCTTCTCCTCTACACTACACACAGTTGCCAAAAGACAAGCCACAAATTAATACGGCATGGCGATTGGTTGCTGGAAGCGAAAGGCCTGAAGGTAATTAACATAGGCCTGCATTACTGCTGGGTGTACAGGCGGCGGGACGATTGGACGGGCGGAGTCAGGAAGCACATTGTTGAACGCCGTAGGTTGGAGGTGACGTGGGGCGGGGTCAGACACCTGATAGGCGCCAACGCCATGTTACATACCTGTCATTGGGCCTTGGACAGGGCGATAGTCTCCCTCCTCGAAGTAGGACCCACGCTGTGGGAAGGGGCCTGCAGCCACAGCAGGGGGTAGCGCTCCTCTGAAGTCGGGAGGTGGCGGCGGCGGATGGTGCGGAACGAAGTGTGCAGGCGGGAGGGTCGGCGTGACGTTTTGATGACGAGGTGTAGAGGAGATGAAGGGGGGAGCGTTCCACTGTTGATCACGCTGCTGCAGGGGCGTGACGTCATGATGACGAGGTGTAGAGGAGATGAAGGGAGGAGCGTTCCACTGTTGATCACGCTGTTGCAGGGGCGTGACGTCATGATGACGAGGTGTAGAGGAGATGAAGGGAGGAGCGTTCCACTGTTGATCACGCTGTTGCAGGGGCGTGACGTCCTGATGACGAGGTTTAGAGGAGATGAAGGGGGGAACGTTCCACTGTTGATCTCGCTGTTGCAGGGGCGTGACGTCCTGATGACGAGGTGTAGATGAGATGAAGGGGGGAGCGTTCCACTGTTGATCACGCTGTTGCAGGGACGTGACGTCATGATGACAGGGTGTAGAGGAGACGAAGGGGGGAGCGTTCCACTGTTGATCACGCTGTTGCAGGGGCGTGACGTCATGATGACAGGGTGTAGAGGAGATGAAGGGGGGAGCGTTCCACTGTTGATCACGCTGCTGCAGGGGCGTGACGTCATGATGACGAGGTGTAAAAGCGATGAAGGGGGAAGCGTTCCACTGTTGATCACGCTGTTGCAGGGGCGTGACGTCATGATGACGAGGTGTAGAGGAGATGAAGGGGGGAGCGTTCCACTGTTGATCACGCTGCTGCAGGGGCGTGACGTCATGATGACGAGGTGTAGAGGAGATGAAGGGAGGAGCGTTTCACTGCTGATCACGCTGCTGCAGGGGCGGGTACTCAGCGTCGTAGTGATGATTTGGAGGGTTCACAGGGCTACTGGGCTGACCGTAACCATCTTGCTTGGAGGCCATTTGGGGGGGCGGGGCGTGCTGTTTGCGGGAGATGGTTTGCCTGGGAGGACGATGTTGAAAGGGGAAAAGGGTTTCAGCCAACCTGGCTGTCCCCTTAGGGCTTGGGTGAATCCTGTCCCTGTACAGGGCCAGACGAGGAGCCCCATTGGCTGTCTGAAAGATCGGAGTAGAGTTGACGAGTTGAACACCCAATCGCTCACAGACGGCGGCCAAGTTGGAGTTGGACGGGCTAATCAAATCATTGAGGGGGGAGCGGCCTCTGGCAGGGAGAATAGAAGACGCATGGAGACTGGCTAGAGGAAAGGCGTGACGTAGAGACATGACTAGCTCAGCCCAGTGGTCGCTTGTAACCTCTGTTGACGTCTGCATGCAGGAGTTAACTCCGACATGGAATGTCGCACGTCTAACAGAAGGCACAGGTTCTATGTGTTTTGCCCAGTCATTCAAGTCCTGTACCGTCATTCCCGACACGCAAATTTTTTGGGGGGAGTCGCGTGGTGACGGTAGAGACTTACTTAAGTCAATAGATTTCACTGTTGAGTCGCCCAGTAAAAGGAACGTTGTGCTGGCACCAACAGCAAAAGCGCGAAGCTTCTCCGGGGGGGAATGACGTCTCCTGTTCTCTTTAACGGGGTCCTGGGCTTCACTACAGCCCCGGGGAACTGCATTGTTTGAGGAAGAGGAGGGAGATATGACACAGTTGAGTGGCGCTGACACGTCCGACGAGGCTGAGTTCACATCTCTCTGGTCGTCATTGAAAGCTACTGGTGTGAGGGAAGGGGGGGACTTTGTCGGTGACTGTGAAGTAGTTGGGTCAGATCGTTGCACATTTGCGGTCTTGATGATGCGCAGAGAGAGAGAGACAATGACAATGACAATTCTTTATTTAACGAGGGTAGTAGATTAAGCAGTGGTCTGCTTTTTTACATCCAGCCCTCGCCCTAAAGAGGGACTAACTACAAAAATGAGAGAGAGAGAGAGAGAGAGAGAGAGAGAGAGAGAGAGAGAGAGAGAGAGAGAGAGAGAGAGAGAGAGAGAGAGAGAGAGAGAGAGAGAGAGAGAGAGATAATTCAGAATAGGACGTACGTGGCTGCAGAAGGAATCTATGACTTTTTGAACTGGTTTTTGTGTGCCAAAAGAACCTTACAACATTTATATGAAGGGAGAATTGGAACACAAGGTTTAAAAGGATGGTTAAAATCACGTACAGGTTTGATAGCTTTTTGCCTCATGGCACCCTGGCAGAGACTGGTCAGCTGTCTTTGGGGTTGCCCAACAAGTTTGATAGCTTTTTGCCTCATGGCACCCTGGTATGACTGGTCAGCTGTCTTTGTGGTTCCCAACAGGTTTGATAGCTTTTTGCCTCATGGCACCCTGGCATGACTGGTCAGCTGTCTTTGGGGTTGCCCAACAAGTTTGATAGCTTTTTGCCTCATGGCACCTGGCATGACTGGTCAGCTGTCTTTGGGGTTGCCCAACAGGTTTGATAGCTTTTTGCCTCATGGCACCCTGGTATGACTGGTCAGCTGTCTTTGTGGTTCCCAACAGGTTTGATAGCTTTTTGCCTCATGGCACCCTGGCATGACTGGTCAGCTGTCTTTGGGGTTGCCCAACAAGTTTGATAGCTTTTTGCCTCATGGCACCTGGCATGACTGGTCAGCTGTCTTTGGGGTTGCCCAACAAGTTTGATAGCTTTTTGCCTCATGGCACCTGGCATGACTGGTCAGCTGTCTTTGGGGTTGCCCAACAAGTTTGATAGCTTTTTGCCTCATGGCACCTGGCATGACTGGTCAGCTGTCTTTGGGGTTGCCCAACAAGTTTGATAGCTTTTTGCCTCATGGCACCTGGCATGACTGGTCAGCTGTCTTTGGGGTTGCCCAACAAGTTTGATAGCTTTTTGCCTCATGGCACCTGGCATGACTGGTCAGCTGTCTTTGGGGTTGCCCAACAAGTTTGTCTCATGGCACCCTGGCAGAGACTGGTCAGCTGTCTTTAGGGTTGCCCAACAAGTTTGTCTCATGGCACCCTGGCATGACTGGTCAGCTGTCTTTAGGGTTGCCCAACAGGTTTGTCTCATGGCACCCTGGCATGACTGGTCAGCTGTCTTTGGGGTTGCCCAACAAGTTTGTCTCATGGCACCCTGGTATGACTGGTCAGCTGTCTTTGGGGTTGCCCAACAAGTTTGTCTCATGGCACCCTGGCATGACTGGTCAGCTGTCTTTGGGGTTGCCCAACAAGTTTGTCTCATGGCACCCTGGTATGACTGGTCAGCTGTCTTTGGGGTTGCCCAACAAGTTTGTCTCATGGCACCCTGGCATGACTGGTCAGCTGTCTTTGGGGTTGCCCAACAAGTTTGCCTCATGGCACCCTGGCATGACTGGTCAGCTGTCTTTGGGGTTGCCCAACAAGTTTGTCTCATGGCACCCTGGCATGACTGGTCAGCTGTCTTTGGGGTTGCCCAACAAGTTTGATAGCTTTTTGCCTCATGGCACCTGGCATGACTGGTCAGCTGTCTTTGGGGTTGCCCAACAAGTTTGATAGCTTTTTGCCTCATGGCACCCTGGCATGACTGGTCAGCTGTCTTTGGGGTTGCCCAACAAGTTTGTCTCATGGCACCCTGGTAGAGACTGGTCAGCTGTCTTTAGGGTTGCCCAACAAGTTTGTCTCATTGGCACCCTGGTATGACTGGTCAGCTGTCTTTGGGGTTGCCCAACAGGTTTGTCTCATGGCACCCTGGCAGAGACTGGTCAGCTGTCTTTGGGGTTGCCCAACAAGTTTGTCCAGCTGTCTTTGGGGTTGCCCAACAAGTTTGTCCAGCTGTCTTTGGGGTTGCCCAACAAGTTTGTCTCATGGTACCCTGGTATGACTGGTCAGCTGTCTTTGGGGTTGCCCAACAAGTTTGTCTCATGGCACCCTGGCATGACTGGTCAGCTGTCTTTGGGGTTGCCCAACAAGTTTGCCTCATGGCACCCTGGTATGACTGGTCAGCTGTCTTTGGGGTTGCCCAACAAGTTTGTCTCATGGCACCCTGGCATGACTGGTCAGCTGTCTTTGGGGTTGCCCAACAAGTTTGTCTCATGGCACCCTGGTATGACTGGTCAGCTGTCTTTGGGGTTGGCCAACAAGTTTGCCTCATGGCACCCTGGTATGACTGGTCAGCTGTCTTTGGGGTTGCCCAACAAGTTTGTCCAGCTGTCTTTGGGGTTGCCCAACAAGTTTGTCTCATGGCACCCTGGCATGACTGGTCAGCTGTCTTTGGGGTTGCCCAACAAGACAAGTTTGTCTCATGGCACCCTGGCAGAGACTGGTCAGCTGTCTTTGGTGTTCCCAACAGGTTTGATAGCTTTTTGCCTCATGGCACCCTGGCAGAGACTGGTCAACTGTCTTTGGTGTTCCCAACAGGTTTGATAGCTTTTTGCCTCATGGCACCCTGGCAGAGACTGGTCAGCTGTCTTTAGGGTTGCCCAACAAGTTTGTCTCATGGCACCCTGGCAGAGACTGGTCAGCTGTCTTTGGGGTTGCCCAACAAGTTTGTCTCATGGCACCCTGCAGAGACTGGTCAGCTGTCTTTGGGGTTGCCCAACAAGTTTGTCTCATGGCACCCTGCAGAGACTGGTCAGCTGTCTTTGGGGTTGCCCAACAAGTTTGTCTCATGGCACCCTGGCAGAGACTGGTCAGCTGTCTGTAGGGTTGGCCAACAAGTTTGTCTCATGGCACCCTGACAGAGACTGGTCAGCTGTCTTTGGGGTTGCCCAACAAGTTTGTCTCATGGCACCCTGGCAGAGACTGGTCAGCTGTCTTTGGGGTTGCCCAACAAGTTTGTCTCATGACACCTGGCAGAGACTGGTCAGCTGTCTTTGGGGTTGCCCAACAAGTTTGTCTCATGGCACCCTGGCAGAGACTGGTCAGCTGTCTTTGGGGTTGCCCAACAAGTTTGCCTTATGGCACCCTGGCAGAGACTGGTCAGCTGTCTTTGGGGTTGCCCAACAAGTTTGTCTCATGGCACCCTGGCAGAGACTGGTCAGCTGTCTGTAGGGTTGGCCAACAAGTTTGTCTCATGGCACCCTGGCATGACTGGTCAGCTGTCTTTGGGGTTGCCCAACAAGTTTGTCTCATGGCACCTGGCAGAGACTGGTCAGCTGTCTTTGGGGTTGCCCAACAAGTTTGTCTCATGGCACCCTGGCAGAGACTGGTCAGCTGTCTTTGGGGTTGCCCAACAAGTTTGTCTCATGGCACCTGGCAGAGACTGGTCAGCTGTCTTTAGGGTTGCCCAACAAGTTTGTCTCATGGCACCCTGGCATGACTGGTCAGCTGTCTTTAGGGTTGCCCAACAAGTTTGTCTCATGGCACCCTGGCAGAGACTGGTCAGCTGTCTTTGGGGTTGCCCAACAAGTTTGTCCAGCTGTCTTTGGGGTTGCCCAACAAGTTTGCTGGCCGTTCTAACAATGCGGTCGTGTTTACATTTCTGGTACACTTGTCACAATGCTAACAACGGGAATGCTTTCAATGAAACTGCGATTACCAATTTTCATTGCACTTTGATTTTAAAAACTGCTTAATCAGAATAAAAAGTATTTGCTGAGCTTTCTTATAAACAACATGAACATGATCATTAAAAGTTAACTTGTCATCAATAAAAACACCCACATATTTGAAAGTTTCTTCAAGTTCAACTTCCTGATGGTTTATTCTCACATTTTGGAAACAACACATATCACTCTTCTCTCCTAAAATAACATAGAGGGGGAATCGAGACGAGGGTCGTGGTGTGTGTGTGTGTGTGTGTGTGTGTGTGTGTGTGTGTGTGTGTGTGTGTGTGTGTGTGTGTGTGTCTGTGTGTCTGTGTGTCTGTGTGTCTGTGCGTGTGTGTGTGTTGAGCAATTCAGACTAAACTACTGGACCGATCTTTATGAAATTTGACATGAGAGTTCCTGGGAAGGATATCCCCGGACGTTTTTTTCATTTTTTCAATAAATACCTTTGATGACGTCATATCCGGCTTTTTGTAAAAGTTGAGGCGGCACTGTCACACCCTCATTTTTCAATCAAATTGATTGAAATTTTGGCAAAGCAATTTTCGACGAAGGCCGAAGTTTGTTATTGCATTTCAGCTTGGTGGCTTAAAAACTAATAAATGAGTTTGGTCATTACAAATCGGAAAACTTGTAATTAAAATTATTTTTTTTATTAAACGATCCACAAATAATGTCATCTTATTCTTCGTCATTTTCTGATTCCAAAAACATATACATATGTTATATTTGGATTACAAACAAGCTCTGAAAATTAAAAATATGAAAATTATGATTAAAATTAATTTTCCGAAATCGATTTAAAAACAATTTCATCTTATTCCTTGTCGGTCCCTGATTCCAAAAACATATAGATATGATATGTTTGGACTAAAAACAAACTCAGTAAGCTAAAAAGAATAGACATACAGAAAAGCGTGTTATCCTGCTCAGCGCGACCACTACCGCACTATTCTGCATGGCTTGTCGATTTCATTGCCTTTGCCACGAGCGGTGGACTGACGAAACTACGAGTATGTGGTCTTGGCGGTGCGTCCCGCTAGCGCTACGTGTCATTTGTGCTACGTATCGTTTGCGCTATTTTCTGTAGTGCTATCGACACAAATTGCCAAAAACAGTGGTGCTATCGGCACGTAGTGCTATTGCCACAATGCACACATGCCATCATCACTACGTCTCAATAGAACTACGTGTCGATATCACTATTTTTGAAAAATCAATGTACTGTAGCGCTACGTGTCGATAGCGCTACGTGTCGATAGCACTACTACATGTTCAAACGGCAGACACTTCCCTTTGTGTGTGCGTGTGAGTGTGTGTATATATATTGTCTGCATGGCTGTCTGTCGGATCTGTATGTCTGTCTGTCTGTGTGTGTGTGTGTGTGTGTGTGTGTGTGTGTGTGTGTGTGTGTGTGTGTGTGTGTGTGTGTGTCTGTCTGTCTTTGGATGTTGTTGGTGTGTGTTGTTTTTTTGATTTTGTTCTTCCCCCATCCTCCGTGCTTTGTATATGAGTCTGTGGCATAAACCATTCTGAGCTCGCTCTCTCTCTCTCTCTCTCTCTCTCTCTCTCTCTCTCTCTCTCTCTCTCTCTCTCTCTCTCTCTCTCTCTCTCTCTCTCTCTCTCCCCCTCTCTCTCTCTCTCTCTCTCTCTCTCTCTCTCTCTCTCTCTCTCTCTCTCTCTCTCTCTCTCTCTCTCTCTAATGATAATGATATAGCCTACATGCAAATGATTGGGACAATTCCTCCCCACATAGTTGTTTTGGATGTTTATATGCAATGCATTATTGCAACTATGCTGCAATTTCCACACTATATTGTTTTTCCCATTTTTGAGTGTGTATACAAAACCATAACCCTTTTCCTTATTACTATTTACATTATGTACGTCTGTAAGAAACAATAACCTTGTCAATGTTACTATCTATATTCTGTGCGTCTGTATTAAGTGTTTGTATAAGGGACAGGTTGTAAGATTAGGCTTTGCCTAAAACCTCTATCCTTTGGTAATAAAGTTCAGTTTCAGTTTCAGTTTCAGTTTCTCTCTCTGTAAACACACGCACGCACGCACGCACACACACACATACACACACACACACACACACACACACACACACACACACACACACACACACACACACACACACACACTCGCACAAACGCATACGTACACACGGTATCGTACACACAAACTCACACACATGTATATACGGTATCATGCTAGAGAGAGAGAGAGAGGGAGAGAGGGGGGAGGGGGAAAGAGCGAGCGAGAAAGAAAGAGCGAGAGAAGACAGAAAGACAGATGGAGAGAGAGAGGGGGGGAGGAGAGCGGGAGAGACACGGAGAGAGCGATTTTAAAGAGGTACAGAGAGAGAGAGAGAGAGAGAGAGAGAGAGAGAGAAAGAGAGAGACAGGGAGAGAGAGAGAGAGAGAGAGAGAGACAGAGAGAGACAGAGAGAGTGAGTGAACCAGCGAGGGTGAGAGAGAGAGAGAGAGAGACACACACACACACACACACACACACACACACACACACACACACAAACACACACACACACACACACAAACCACACACACAAACACACACACACATACACACACATACACACACACACACACACATACACACACACACACACACAGAGAAACAGACATACATATACACACACAAACCAGAAGGAGTGAGAGCGAGAGAGAAAAATGAGAAAGAGAGAGTCGTCAGTAAGTAGTGGTATTGACACCTAGCGATAATGACACGTAGCGCTAAAAGATGTAGTGCTGTCGACACGTAGTGATAACGAACGAATGATAGCGACTCATAGACAAATTATTTGTAGCACTAATCAACGTAGCGATAGCGGCACGTAGCACAAATGACACGTAGGACAAGTGACACGTAGCACAAATGACACGTAGCGCTAGCGATACGCACCCTGGTCTTGGTGAAAAAAGCAGTGCGTTCAGTTTCATTCTGTGAGTTCGACAGCTTGACTAAATGTTGTTATTTCGCCTTACGCGACTTGTCTTTTGTTTCACTCACATTTAACTGCAAGAAACTGGACTTGAACAGTTCATTCAGACGATTCACTTTTGGTAAAGTATCATGACAAAGTTTGCTCGTGCTTCACACGCCCAATGAGGGCCATGTCATCTGCATATTCGATGAGGCGTTAAACTGGATTGTTTAAAGACATGTTGTTTGTACAACGCTGCGGAGAAAGAACACAGCACTGTGGAACCTCGATGTTTAGAACAATCGCGTCAGATAGCCCAGAGTGTCAGAACAATCGCGTCAGATAGCCCAGAGTGTCAGAACAATCGCGTCAGATAGCCCAGAGTGTCAGAACAATCGCGTCAGATAGCCCAGAGTGTCAGAACGATCGCGTCAGATAGCCCAGAGTGTCAGAATAATCGCGTCAGATAGCCCTGAGTGTCAGAACAATCGCGTCAGATAGCCCTGAGTGTCAGAACAATCGCGTCAGATAGCCCAGAGTGTCAGAACAATCGCGTCAGATAGCCCAGAGTGTCAGAACAATCGCGTCAGATAGCCCAGAGTGTCAGAACGATCGCGTCAGATAGCCCAGAGTGTCAGAACAATCGCGTCAGATAGCCCTGAGTGTCAGAACAATCGCGTCAGATAGCCCTGAGTGTCAGAACAATCGCGTCAGATAGCCCAGAGTGTCAGAACAATCGCGTCAGATAGCCCTGAGTGTCAGAACAATCGCGTCAGATAGCCCAGAGTGTCAGAACAATCGCGTCAGATAGCCCAGAGTGTCAGAACGATCGCGTCAGATAGCCCAGAGTGTCAGAACAATCGCGTCAGATAGCCAGAGTGTCAGAACAATCGCGTCAGATAGCCCAGAGTGTCAGAACAATCGCGTCAGATAGCCCAGAGTGTCAGAACAATCGAGTGCTGAGGCTGACACGTTGTGGTCGATCGCATAGGAACTCTCTGATCCAGAAAATCTTATTTTCATTCACATACAACTGGATTCTTCCAGGATAAGTGTAATTAAACATTAATGGTGCGCCGCGCATGCACTTACCGTCGCCTGGGCGATCCCACCTGCTCGAACATACGCCGCGGATACTACGCGCATGTGCATTTAAATTCTAGCTTACACCATCGCCACTGTCAATGCGCCATGCCGACGCCGCGCGCATTCCCACAGTTCGCGACTTGACGAGCCCCACGTGCACCGACTTGCCATGCAGATCGAGTTCGGGCATGAGAAGAAAAATCGCCATAAAGATATAATAAAATATTATTTTCGTTCAAGCTTGATGTGAAAACAAACATAATTTTTAAACTAATTCAATTCGTATGGGATATATAATTATAAGTCTTCGATATTAATTTACGCAATGCTCATCTTCGAAAATCGCAAGTGCGGTCCCACTGTTTTCCGGTTTCACACGTGTGCCGCTGTAGCCTGTGCCAGACAATGAATACCAACACCTCCAAAACCATTGATCAACGTCCGAAAGGAAAAGACGTGAGTAGTACTGCCACTAAATTAGTTTGCACTTAACGATTGTGTGACAAATAGATATAGGTTGTTGTTGATCAACTGAGTCTGATGACAGGTATAAACGTAAAACTAAATTCAAAATCCAAATGGCGCCTTCCTCATCCTGATAGTGATTATACCTTCTTCCTTCTTCTTCCAATAATGTTCAGCGATCAATTATTGACCATTACTAACATGTTGGTGAAGTGCAAGTGTGTGTCCTTAACATAAAAAAACATTGACTTTCGGTTCGCAGCGAGGCGTCACAGCTATAGTGGCACACATCCGCGCATATGCTTGTAAGAATGCAATCGTGTTCTGTATCTGTAGATCTGTAGATTACGTCGCTAGCATCCAGATTGCTGGCTTTGGCGCGACGGGTGGGTGTGCGCAGCGTCGTCGCTTATCGGCGGCTGGTAGTCAGCGCCGCCTTGAATGCCTCAATCAGTAGAGGCTGAGTGGACAACTGTGTTGTCCAGGTGATTCCACTCTATTGTGGATCGTGGGAAGAACGACTGCTTGTATTGTTCAGTGTTGCAGCGTGGTACAGCGAAACACCTGTTGTTATTTTTTTATGTAACTGTCTATGGGGTTGCTACCAACGTAGTCTGCTGTTTGTCTTCTGGGTCGAATCATGCGGCCAGTACCTTGAGGTGAAGAAAAAAGTTTCGTGTTGCACAGAGGGACAGAAATCGAAACTTTTTTCTTCTGACAGTTGTCTTTTCTGGAAACCCATTTACTTTGGTTAATCTGCTGTGCTTTTTTTATATTTTATATATGATTTGCAACCGGTCAAACCCAAATACAATCACCTTGATGAAGGCGGCAGTCTAAAGAAAGAAGAAGAAAGAATCAGTTCCTGGGACCGACGTGCTTGAACATTTTCGGTATTCTTGCTTAGCCATCGGTAAAATACTGGTAATTATCGGTTATTGCGAACCCTGTGGATGTGAACACAGCATGGCTGACAATCAGTGTGCAAACGGCGGGAGCTGTAAAAGTACATAGGGCCACTTTATCGACTTGAAACGTTGGGAAACATGCAGCAGGAAAATGGTCAAACTATTTTTCCTCAGAGGTCTCATAATTAATCCAATGCTATAAGACCAACAAAAAAAAAAAGGTCTGTTTACGGTAACATAGGGTAAAAAAATAGGGTCGGTAGGTCGGCTTTTTTTTTCGTTTTTTTTTCTCCCCTCTCTATGATGTTTCACAGTTCATTTCTTCTCATCCATCCCTGTTTTTGCCCAACATAACTATAAACAGTACTTTGAGCTTACCTCCCTTCTGTCGTCTGCTGTTTGAGCGCAAGCAGCTCTATTTTGGATGCGTTTTTGTTTTTGTTTTCAGACGATCCAAAAAAAAGATTAGGGTCGGGCCTAAAAACTAGGGTCGGTCGGGTTACCGTAAACAGACCTATTTTTTTTTGTTGGCCTAAATAGTTTTGTAAAAGTACCTCTTGTGTGTCAATTTCCGCTGATGTTTTGCCCGGCAAACTGCAAAGCGTTGGGCTTGCCATCTTGGTGCTTCCCAAAGTCAAAAATGTTATCTACGTCATCGACAGGGTGCCCACGTTAAGTAAATTTTGACAAGAATAGAAAAGACGATCACAGGACTCACCCACTGACAGTGAGGAGAAAATGAAGTCTCACTTTTCATGACGTCAAAAACGGAGCTGCGCGCGCATTGTGACATACCTACTTAAAGTCGAAGGTGGGGAGTTTCAGTCTTGTTCATCTGTCTACAGACAATTAAGACTGCTATGGACAGTGATAAAACTGAAAGCTTCAAAAATACCAAACCAATTGGTAAAAGCAAATCTAGCCAAAAGCAAAGAGCATGTTCTTATAGAAGTACTGATGCATGTTCTTATTCCACAAAAAGGAGAAGGATAAGAGAAACTGTATCGGCCAGTTTTGATTCATGCAGAAAACATGACTCAAGCTGTGAACTAGATTTCACAGAGATTAACACGAATTCAGATGAATGTGACAAAACTTTAAAAGAAGACTTGGAGTCGCTCCGACGTTTTCGGCCAAATTTTCGTCAGGAAGAAAATAATGGCTCTGGCTCGTCGCAAAGGAAAGAAAGACATTATCTTAATGCAGAAACAAGTAAAAAAGACAGCGTCCCCTCAACCTCGGCCTTTGAAGAATGCAATGATGCAATTCAAGAGACAGGTCTAGAAATTCAACCTCAAGAGACAGGTCTAGAAGATTTTGATGACATTTATGAGGACAGTCATAATCCCAAATCATGTTTTCTTGACACCGAGGATGAGAGTGAAGAAGACAGCTGTGTTGAAGAAGTAAGTGAGGATAAAAAACATCCCGATGGTATTTCTTCATCTGAGTTAGCTGAATGGGCATTTGATTTTTCTGTGACAAATTCTGCGGTCAATGGCCTTTTGAAGATTCTGCGTCGATCAGAGACACATCTGCCAAAAGATGCAAGAACAATACTTGGAACAATGACAGGTAATGAAAACTACCACATCAAAGCAATAGGGAAAGGTTCTTATGTCTATCTTGGTCTGACTTCATCTTTGAATGATGTTTTGTCTTCGGTTGACTTGTCAAGATTTAGAGATACAGAAACTCTGTTCCTTCAAGTTAATGTGGATGGCCTGCGACTATTTAATAGTTCTGCAACAGACATGTGGCCCATCCTTGGCAGAATCACAAAGCCCTTTGTCTCTGTTCCGTTTGTCATTGGATTATATTGTGGCAAAACCAAACCCGAGAGTGTTCATGATTTTCTTGAAGATTTTGTTCGTGAAGTTACTCATCTTCAAACAGGTCCAATCGATGTGGTTGGATTTCCCGCACCAGTTTCTATTTCTGTTCAGTGCTTTGTGTGTGATACCCCAGCTCGTGCTTTTATAAAACAGACAAAAGGTCACTCGGGGTACTACGGTTGCGACAAATGTACACAGCGTGGAGCCTGGTGTGACAAAGTCATTTTTCCTGACGTTGATGCTCCTTTGCGAACAGACTTGGACTTTCGTAACCATACAAATCCTGAGCACCACAATCATCGTTCACCACTGGAAATCCTTGATGTTGATATGGTAACGCAGTTTCCTTTGGACTACATGCATCTTGTTTGTTTAGGTGTCATGAAACGTCTGATTTTTTTGTGGATCAAAAGTCCTGTCTCCAAAGGAGTCAGAGTGAGTGCAAATTCTGTCTTGACAGTATCACGAATGCTGATCTATTTTCAGCAACATCTTCCTGTGGAATTTTCACGGAAGTGTAGATCTCTTGATGAGGTTGAACGCTGGAAAGCTACTGAATTCCGCCAGTTTCTGTTGTACTCTGGTCCTGTCGTCCTCAAAGACATTTTGAGAAAGGACCAGTATGATCACTTTCTGCTTTTATTTGTGGGTATCTTGTGTCTTGTTGACCCAAAATTGAACACAGAAAGGTATATTGCGTACGCAGAACAACTTCTTCAGTTGTTTGTGTCAAGGATGGGGGTTCTGTATGGCCGAGACACTTTTGTGTATAATGTGCATGGTCTGGTTCACTTGGCAGATGATGTGAGGAGGTTTGGTCCTTTGGATTCATATTCTGCTTTTCCTTTTGAGAGCTTTCTGGGGCAACTTAAGAGGCTTGTTCGAGGTGGGAAATCTCCGTTGCAACAAGTAATACGCAGATTGTCTGAGAGGAAGAGCGCCAAATATGTTCCAAATCGAAAGCAAGATGAAAGTCTTGGTCCAAAGATGGAACATTTTTTGGGTCCCTGCCCACCTCAATTTGCTGCATACTCTCAGTTCAAGCAAGTAAAGGTCAATAAGGATTGTTTGATTTCTGTCAACCGTGGTAACAACTGTGTTTTGATTGACAGAAAGTATGCTCTTGTCAGAAATATCGTTTCAAAGAAAGGTGGTGAGACTTACATATTGTTTGAGAGATTTCAACAGGTTGGCGACTTTTTCAGGGAGCCTTTGTGTTCTATGCAAGTTGGTATTGTTCTTGTTGACCGATTAAGTGACACTCTTGAAATTGCACCCTTGAAAGAGTTGACATGTAAGCTTGTTCAGCTGCCATACAAGAACAAACATGTTCTGATGCCTCTTTTGCATCAGTGAAAAGTTCACTAGAGATCCCGAAGATCTTGTTTCTGCTTTTCTCTACTCAGACAGGGGAGTAAACTCACTTGTGATACCTCGTTATGAGCCAGTCCATAATGCAGGGTGCTGTACAGTGTCCAAGGCATAGAGTTAGATTATACCGCGATGTTAGAGAGAGCCTCAGGCGATAAGAAGTCTGTGATCTCAGGCTGTACTAGCTTGTAACATTGTGACTTGTTGCTAGACCGAGGCATGTCGGTTACTGTCAGTAAAGTTTCAATAAGGAATATGACCACATGCAACTCCCTAACCCACGATCCAAGGCTGGAGCCCAGTATTGCTTGTTTTCTTGGCGAGTCAATGCATAATATGTTACGTAGACCTGTGGGTTGTACATACATTTATATTCAAAGTAGTGGTTGATCGAGATACCAGTAGTACAATTAAGTTTGTAAATAAAGGAGATAAGTGTACAGTAGTTGGCTTTGAAATGTACTGGGTCGGCGTGTAGAAGCTTTTGTCCAGTTGACCACGGCACAGCATTTATATGTTGTTGTTTTTCTTGAAATGTTATAAGTCTGAACATTCTCACTCTTATTGCATGACCAATTTTGTTTGTTTGTTTATTTGTTGCTTAACGTCCAGCCGACTACGCAGAGCCATATCAGGACGAGGAAGGGGGGGATGAAGGGGGCCACTTGTCAAGCGATTCCTGTTTACAAATGCACTAACCCATTACTTGTGTCCCAGCAGGCTTTAGTAAAACTAAATTAATACCTACTGGAAGATTACCAGTTTCCAGTTGATATTATACAAATAAAACTTCCACTCTCGGTCAAATACGTAATTTTTATGTTGGGTAATACACAAACGTAAAACCTGCAAGATTCTTATTCACTGTGCTAGTATTAGTAGTAAATGGCTACATATATACCAGTATGTTTCACTTTCACTGTCACACAATCAAATAGTCAAACTATTTATGCAGAGTTACTACTTGGTTGAATTCCAAGACACACAAGAAATTGCGGTGATACCTGGAGTGTGGAGAGAGGGGAACCAGTGCTGTGCCTGGCCGCCATACAGGAGTGACAAACTCAGGAGTGCTGTGAAGAAAAGAGAAACTCCAAAGGCAGACTGGAAAGCGTATCCAATTAACTTAATTTACTGGAATGGTAAGTGTCTTTTCATATTTCTTATATATATATATACATGACAATTGTCCTCCTTTTTATATTTAGTCAAGTTTTGACTAAATATTTTAACATCGAGGGGGAATCGAAACGAGGGTCGTGGTGTATGTGCATGTGTGTGTGTGTGTAGAGCGATTCAGACTAATTACTGGACCGATCTTTATGAAATTTGACATGAGAGTTCCTGGGTATGAAATCCCCGAACGATTTTTTTGATAAATGTCTTTGATGACGTCATATCCGGCTTTTCGTGAAAGTTGAGGCGGCACTGTCACGCCCTCATTTTTCAACCAAATTGGTTGAAATTTTGGTCAAGTAATCTTCGACGAAGCCCGGACTTCGGTATTGCATTCCAGCTTGGTGGCTTAAAAATTAATTAATGACTTTGGTCATTAAAAATCTGAAAATTGTAAAAAAAAAAATAAGAATTTATAAAATGATCCAAATTTACATTTATCTTATTCTCCATCATTTGCTGATTCAAAAAACATATAGATATGATATGTTTGGATTAAAAACACGCTCAGAGAGTTAAAACAAAGAGAGGTACAGAAAAGCGTGCTATCCTTCTTAGCGCAACTACTACCCCGCTCTTCTTGTCAATTTCACTGCCTATGCCGTGAGCGGTGGACTACGAGTATACGGTCTTGCTGCGTTGCATTGCGTTCAGTTTCATTCTGTGAGTTCGACAGCTACTTGACTAAATGTTGTATTTTCGCCTTACGCGACTTGTTTCTTCTTCTTGAGATCGCGGAAAATAAATTGTGATCGAAAAAAAAAATTTTTACTTTGTTTTTAAATGTTTGAAATGTGGTTGATGCAAACTCTTAACGTTTGATGACTCTATGAAGGAAAGAAATGTTTCTAGAAATCAGGTCTTTGTACTGAGGAAGTCCTAACACTGGGGGTGTTTAGGTAAAAAAACAAAAAGTTTGATTATGGTAGCCCGACCGACCCTATTTTTTCCTTGCGATCCTAACACTTTTTTCAACATTTGGCAAACAAACCAAAAAAATACCGAGAGACGTTTGGGGCTTCATAGTATCATACACAATGAAAATTGAACACGCGCACCATACGGGAGGTGATTAAGCAGTAGGATTAACCTCCCTTGAAAACTCAGCCTTTATATACATTTTATTGGGGGGGGGGGGGGGGGCTACCGACCGACCCTATTTCATTTTTGGCCATGTTACCCTAATCAAACATTCTTTGTTGTTTGCCTTATACTATTGAAATGTTGTTATACTGACGCACTACAGCCATCATATTTTCAATTTTGAAAATGAAAGTCGGTGGGACTCTCACTCTGCTGTAAAATCTATTCTTAGCATCACTGACCCTCATAAGACACTGCCCGGCTATTGTGATAAAACATGAGCTTTCTGTTGTTGCAGATGACTATGAGACAGTCTGCCAACGGATGAAGACGGCAGAGGATCACACTGACGTCTTTTCGTCAAGTGCTCTAAATTCAGACAATGAGGACGGAATTAGAAAAAGCAGACGGAAGGTGTCTGCAAAACGGTATGTAAATTAATGAATATATTTGGTAATTTTACAGGAAACATTATCAACACACATACCTATTACAGTATAATTAGCAGCTTTGTATCATCAGTGCATCGTATCATCAAACAAGGTGGTCGAGCCACAAAAACATTCTGTTTGTCAGCTGACCAAGTCTACAAATATAACCTTGACCAGGGCTCCATGTAAGATTCAAATCTGGGAGTGGGAGTCATGATGACCCCCTGTCAAAATATCTCGGTCATTTGGAATTTTAGGGGGTCATATTTTATGTAGGATTTTTCTCAAAGTTGTACATGTGACTTGTGTGTAAACGTTAAATGTTTTATCTCATTTTGACCGTGAAGACATTCTGAACAGAATTTGCATGCTAAATGTTGTGGGCCTTGGTTAAAACGTTATTTACTTTCTAAGCATAGTACTACAACCAGTTCTGTCTAGTATCACTGCCAATGAAGAAGACGACACCGAGATAGTTACTTTTTACGTAACAAGTCAAAACGCACACATATAATATGTCACCCACAACAACATACATGTAAAACAAAACACCTGCAAAGGAAACAAGAAGGAAGTAAAAGATGCACTTTCAGAACTGTCAACAATGACAAGAAATGTAATAGTAACTGCTATCAATGGCTAGTATATGAGACTACTAGTATATGAGTCAAAGTATTGAAATAAAATTATCATGTATGCCAACTGACTAGTGGGTTTTGGTAAATCACTGGAACAAGGGAAAATCAAATGAGAAACAAAATGAACACAACACTAAACAGCAGGATATATCTGCAATGACAAGATCAAATAACTCAACATGTGAAAATTTGAGGCAGACTGAGCAATATTCCATGATGATTCCCATCCTTGAGCTCACACCATGAAAACTCTGCCAGCCATTTCATGTTGAATTTTCTTTTTACTTTCGGTTTCGATTTCAAGCCGCCAACCACAGCAAAGTGTCAGTGTCAGCCCACAGGATCTTGGGGACGTTGAGCAGGCTAGAGTAGAGAAGTTATACAAGGAGTGTCACTTCGCCATCAATATGGCCTTAATTGTTACTAGGTACTCGTTTGTGATTGGGTGAAAACATGCATGTCACATTGTCAGCCAAACGACAACGAGTACCGAATAAAAAGGCCAAATTGATAGCGAAGTGACACTCTTTGTATAACTTCTTTCTGCGTTAACTTGCCGAATGTCCCCAAGGTCCTGTGGTCAGCCACAGCTAACGAAAGCATCGGCGACATCACTTGAATGATAATGATGCAACCTGTTGGCTCCTGTGATAGAACAAATAACTATGTAGATGTTTGAGTAAATTCTCTGCTTCAAAATTTAGAATGGTAGTTCCAAATAAAACTATTTAGCCTACAGGGAGTGATATGATATGGGCAAGTTCAGACTAAATGGACTATACATGTTGTTGCTCATTTTGTGATGCTATTAATCTTTAAATTATTGGATTGTTTTAAATTCCAGGCCAAGATTTTGTGAAAGTGGCGACGAAACAGGCGGTGAAGAGATTGAGCAATCTGGTTCGTATAAATATTTCTATTTACTCTTCGTACAATCATTACAATTGACATGTCTCATTCTTTCTCCTTTAATAGTTATCTAAAACAAGGTGGGTTAACACCACTGCAACATTCTCATTAGGCCAAAAAAAAAAGGTGCATGTTTCCTGTAACCCGACCCTACGTACGTTTTCCCGCCGACCCTAAACCTTTTTTGAATTGAAAAATGTTTTGTCATTGTGGCGAATGAAAATCATCAGGGCCATTTTGAAATGTGCATAATGATAGATGTAACCATGCAGGCCTTTTTTAATTGGACCAAAGGGCGGGGGGAAGGGGGGGGTTGGATTTTCACTTTTCCTTATCGGCATTTACAAAAAAAAGTGAGTGTAAAGGAGTCCGAGTACATACATAATTTAGGCCTAAAAGAAAATAGTCTGTTTCCGGTAACAGGCCAAAAAAAAGTTTAGGTAGGTCGGATTTTTGGGGGGCTGAGGTCTGAAACGTCTGTGACCATGGCAAACAAAATTAGGGTCGGCCCAAAATAATAGGGTCGGTCGGGACACCGTAAAGACAATTTTTTCTTTTAGGCCTTAACCAAAAATCTTTTTTTTTCTCCAGCTTCAGATGTGACACCCTCCCTTTCGCAGTTAACTTCGACTGCGACAGGTAGATCTTCAGGTGATCTACGCCCAGCATCGGAGGTGGTGCCCCCCCCTGCGCCGCACAGTGAGAGGTCGTCATCAAGGCCCGGTGACTCAACCAAAAACCGGGACTCGCCCAGTCACAGTGGCTCGCCCAGGCACCGCGACTCGCCCAGTCACAGTGGCTTGCCCAGGCGCCGGGACTCGCCCAGTCACAGTGGCTCGCCCAGGCGCCGGGACTCGCCCAGTCACAGTGGCTCGCCCAGGCACCAGGACTCGCCCAGTCACAGCAACTCGTCCAGGCGCTGGAACTCGCCCAGTTACATTGACTCGCCCAGGCACTGGGACTCGTCCAGGCTCCGGCACTCGTCCAGGCAGCGGGACTCGTCCAGGCAGCGGGACTCGTCCAGCTACCGGTACTCGTCTAAGCACCGGGACTCGTCTAGGCTCCGGGACTCACCCAGGCACCGTAGCAGATCCTCACGGTCGCCCATTCGAGTCAGCCAGTCAAGCTACGAGAGCTCACTGCCAGGGACAACTGGACAGGGACATTCTGATTCGTGTGAGTTTTAACTATGCAGCTTTTCAGTCACACAACCAACATGGGTTAATTGCCAACGCTAGTGTCATAGCTTGACTTATTATGCACCCGGAGGGGGCATATTGTTTTGATTGTCTGTTTGTGTGCGTGTCTGTCTGCATGTCCAACTTAGTGGCTTTACTTTATTATTGGTACCGTATATCTCCGAAACTAGCAATGGTATTTGAATGAAAGTTGCTGGGACATTTCATCGTGACACTGCGTAAGGGATACAGGTGTTTCACAGGTTAACAATAACTCTAACCCTGGTTACTAACCCTAACCCAGGTTAAAACCCAAAACACTTTATTATTGATGTCTGTCAAACCGTTTTAAATATTTAAGTCAAACCCTTTTTAACACATACCCAAGAGAAGGCTATCATATTGGGCAAATAAAATTAGGTGATGTCTCTTCCGGTTTGATGTCCTTTCCGGTTTTACAAAATTGTCTCAATAATGAATATGGTATTGTGACACATAGAATTAATCGGGATGGGGTCAGGAGTGCTATGGGGTTGATGAAATCACTTCCGAGATTTTCATTATGACGTCACTTCTGGTTTTAGCGGGGTGTTCATGAGGGTGCATCTCTGCGATCCCGTCGCATTATTGTTATTTTATTTATTTTTCTAAGTTGCTATACTGCCTTTGTTTCCTGATTTGTTTATTTCCTTTCTCGTGTAACTGTAATGAAGATTTCACGTCATACATGGGAATTGTCCTCCTTTAGGAGGATTTCCTCCTTTTTTCAAAATGTTCCTCCTTTTTAAAAATCGGTTTCCTCCCTTTTTTCCGTGATCGTGATTTTTATATTTATATGCAGTGTATGTATATAAATGTTTGGAAAGTGGTTGATGGTAAAGCTGCAGCGAGACAAAAAATCCAAAAAGAAATAGGCAGATTACAAATTATAAGATCCGCCCTGGTCAATAAAACATCTGGCGATGATGATTATTCTGGAAGGGGCCTTTTGACAGCAAGAGAAAGAAAATGAAATGTCCACGTGTGTTATTGTTGTAGCTAGGTGATATTTAGTGTGTGAGTGTGTAAACAAAAATAAAAAGAATCCCCACTACCCCCACCCCCCCGGCGATAATGATTTATTTTTGCGAGTGGGGAAACAAATTTGGGGGGTAAGAATTTCAGTGACATATTTTTCCGTTTATTTTGCAGCCTTGGTGATGAAAAACCATAAACTCCTTGTGGAGCTGATGTCGCACGTCAAAAATGTTCAGCGCCAGCTGCAATCGGTGCAGGTCAGGATGCAGGGTCATGAAGGGGGCAACAGGGTTGAGGCCGCCCTGCCAGAGGATTTCCGACTGCCCCTGGAGCGTCAATCTGCTGTTAATGACTTGGAAGAGTTCCTGGACTCTCCCGCGAACGAGAAACTGCTTGTAAGTTTAAATTGGACAAAAGGGACATCAAATCTGTTTCACAAGCGACCCCCAACATATTTTTTTGAGGTACAGCTGCACGGCCAACATCAGGACACGGAGGCACTGCTCCACTTGCTGCATGTCTGGCATCGTTGAGGAAATTGTCTTAGCCTTTTTTTTAACCGAATAAGTCATTTATACCCTACCGCTGCCTACTTTCTTGTGATTAGCTTTTGTTTGGTGCACTTCTAAAGTAAAAGAACCATTGATGGATTGGAACACACTGTTTAATGTTTTTTCTATTTTTAAAAGTAAGTTTAGTCTTGTCATTGGCAGTCCTATAAACTATCTTCTCTGCTACTACAGCACATTTGTGGACAAATTGTACTTTACCCTTCCTTTGTCCTGATCTGTTGTGTTTGCACATTAATTTTGTTCTTGTTTATTATCCTGTATGCCTGACATCAGATATCTTAACACTAATCGGGTATTGTTTCAGTTGAATGAACTCATGTTTGTTGGGGGAGAGAATCTCCAACAGACAATCTGGTCCATCATGGGGACGTTGATGTCCAGGCAAGTCGCTACCCTCAACTGCTGGGACGGGACAGTGGACAGGAAGCGGTTCAGAGGCACACGACTGCACAGTGTGGTTTGTAGTGAGTGTACCAAACTTTTTCTTCTTCTCATGAACAAGACTGCCTGAGACGCACGGGTAAGTCAGAATAGGCCTATTCAGATTAAGATATCAAAGGTGTGATATTGTTTTGTGGTTATCTCCCCTAATAATGGAAATGCATTGGCACACTCTAGGTCACTGCACAGGAGACATGTTTGCGGTGACCTAGAGTGCTCCGGTGCATTTCCATCAGGGGTGATAACCTCGAAACAGTGTCACACACCTTTGAAATCTCTATGTAAATAGGCCTATCCATAGGTGCCAACCCTCTCCCTGGCTCCCCTGATTTTCACAAAGGTGACCATGAGAGTTGGCTGCGCTAATCAGAATCCACGGTGTCCGGCTACGGATGTACCTGGACGACTGGTTGACTTTTGCCTCCACCCCGTCCGCGTGCCGAAAGCACATGGACAGGGTGCTCGAGAAGTCGTCTGCTGGGGTTCTAGATCAACACCGTGAAATCGAAACTGGAACCCATGCAAACGTTTGACTATCTCAGGATGTGGATCGACACGGTACAATACACCGTGCGTCCCACCCAAGAACGGATCCGTTCATTGACCGTGCGCGCGTCTGTCGATTACGGTCGTCGCGATCAACGTCCTACCGCGTGTTGCTAAGCCTGCTCGGCCAAATGGAGTCCATGGCCTCCCTGCTTCTGTTAGCACGGGTGTTCAAACCCTGCTTCTGTTAGCACGGGTGTTCAAACGGCCTCCAACGCGCGCTACGGATGCGAGTTGTCGGACTACGGTCAGATTATTCATCTGGGCACGTGGTTCCGTCAGGCAACGCGACAATGGGTCCGATGCAGTAAAGTTAGTTCTGAAGGCCAAACGGCAGCTAGAGTACTAACTCCCTGTACTCTGCCGATGGCATCGTTGGGCGTTTGTCGCCAACAGTCATTTGATCCTTTAGATCCGACTCCGGTACAACTGGCTAATTTCCTGACCAGATTGCACCTCAGGGCGAATGTTACCAGTTTCATGCCCTTCCATTCGTTTCAACAACTTCTTTTTGTGTTGCAGAAGCAGTTCGCCTCAACAAAAACACTGCCAGTTCATCGAACGACGACATCAAGGAAGGCTTGAAGGCGTTTTTCCGCAATGCGAAGAAGAGGGCAGGGTTGTCGACAAAAAAGCCTGCACCGACTGAAATTGTGGACTGATGTACCGTCGAACCTACTTCACGAAACGAAATACTGCTTACCACGTAGTGGTTTCAATGATGCATTTTGTCCCTCGTCACTTTCACTCCTTGGCTATACACTGAAATCAAACTTTTCGAGTGACATCGGAAGAAGAAAAGCGTTTGGCTTTCGTTTTTTCACATCGCAGACGTTAAATATTTCCGTTGAATGAAACCCTCACTCTCATTGGGCCATACATGACTTCACCACTGGGGTGAAAGCTACCAAGATTCCAGGGACGCCACTGATAACTCAAATGACCTCACTCGCTATCTTGTTAATAACACATCTTCCTTTGTAGTCGGAGTCGATGATCGGCTGTGTGTGTGTTTTAGAGAAAGATATATTGATTTCGGAACAACATTCTCATGGAAATGTGGGAAACCGCAACACTGTCGCGGTTTTTGTCAGCGAGAATTCAGTCAAGTTGTGCGTTGGTGGAGTATGTACGAGTGCCTGTCATCTCAAGTTAGTTTGATCGCCAATAATTCAGTGTGTCGTCTATTTAGTGTACTCTTGAATGTTATTGTGTGCTGGTTTTCGTGAACAACAATGTGCACAGGTAATTTTTCCTTCCTCTACTTCGTGTGTAATAATGTTTTGATAATTTGTTTTGTATTCTGCTTGATCATGACTTTTTTTGTATAGTTGAGAATTGTTAATTTGTCTCTATTTAAAGGTAGTGATTTCCCCAGGTCCTGATAGGCTGAAAAGCCTGAAGTAAAAATGTTAATCCCATACAGAGCCCGAGTCAGAAATTATGATCAGCTGGGGTAAAACAATTCAAATCTGTTCGAATGTTTTCCAAACATCAACCTGTGTGCCTTGGCATTTTGACTGTATATGGTTACTTAACTACTATTACCTCATGTGTTTGAAGCTCTTAAAAATATACTCAAAAAAAATACTCGGACTCGCAAGTTTGCTTTCATGCATTCAATCAATTAACAATAAAACACGCAGCAAGAAGATATTTGTTTTAAATAGGCTTCAATCAATAAACGAAACTTAGTGTTTTCAGTTTTGATTGAGAATGATGTTAACTGTAGCCGAGATAAGTGAAAGACGATTGGGGAGATGTTTACAAGTTAGCATATTTTGATATCTTGTGCCGATTTGATAGATTTTAGAGCGAGACATTTTAATGTCGATAGTTTGAAGAAGTTGTTTGCTGATGTCTCTTTGGATGCAATGTTTAACGTTTTAGAAAAAAATTCATGTGTATTACAAGGTTAAAATTGAGATGAGACTTATGATTGATTTGAATTAGTGGTTTTAAATTAGCAGTTTGTAACCCAGCTCTGAAATATTTTCCTCCTCCACCCCACCTTCCACCTAACAGTTGTGAAGGACATTGGTCAATTTAAAGTGGTGTTAATTTCAACTGGCAGTTGGTGAGGGTACATTAGGTGACTCATCGATTGCTAAGGGGAGTTTTCTACCTCAACTAAATTGAGCAAGGCTTTTACCGCTGCTTATTTTAGAACTGGTACCTTTTTTCACATGTTGATAAACCATTTTTCTTCTTTTTGTATATTGTGTTTGATGTGTCAACCCATTTGAGGGGTTGGGTTTTTACGTTTGTTTTTAGGATGGGAACGATACAAGCAGTGTGCGTTCTAGTCAAACCGTCCACTAATCAGCATTGCAATTTTCCACATGTATTCTTTTTTGTAACTAGTATTACCAAATGGATGTGACAACCCACTTGATGTGTGGTTTTTTTTTACCTGTGTGTTTAGTGACTGGAACAACAAGCATTATCCTTTCTAGTCAACCAGTGCACTAAACTACATTACCTTTTCACATGTATTTCCATTTTGCATTGTTATTGTTTGATAGTCATTATATGACAACGATCTTTTGCTATGGCAAAAGTAGTCGCTGAAAAATAAATTCAGCGACAGAAACTTCATTCGAGGTTTTGATGTTATGTGTGTGAATCAGAAGATATGGAAGTTTGCTTGAATGAGCGGTCTGTGTGAGATTGTAGTGAGTGACCGATGTGAGTTTTGAGGCAAGCGACTGATGTATGTTCAAACTTCAATGTAAACAGTGTAAAATTTTGGTAATGCTTACCAACTTGTTTCTTCTCCAAAAACACTTTGGAACATAAATTGATTTATGGGAAGCATAAATGTATCTTAATTCCTTTTATACTTCTTTTTTTAACCTGGTTTCCAAAAATAGAGGATACTACCTCAACGTTTCCAGCGCCTCCCAATTTTATGGCCATGTAAACTTGCTTCATCTATGGGGCTAGTGACATACCTCCAATGATGTTTTTTGTTGTTTTTTAGTTGGCAGCGTGGGGACGTCTTGAGAAGGCTCTCCGTAGTCGGCTAGACGTTAAGCAATGCTAATAATAATAATTTGCTCGGATTGGTTCCGACTTGAGTCGTGAAGATTTGTATTGATTATTTTGACAGAATCGCCCTGCGTTTCATTGTTAATTTGTTTAACTCGTGTGACGGCCAAGCTTTTTAATATTTGCATATACAGTGGTCGTCGCTTAATAAAGCGACCTTGGGACCAAGACAAAGTGGCTTTGAGAAGCGGCAGCTTTATTAACTGGCAGCTTTATTAACTGGCGGTCTGTTTTGCGTTCCATTCTCGAGTGGCCCACTGTCAGTACACGTTCAAAGATTAACAGCTAGGCCATTTTCGCTGTCCATCTTACTGCTGCTATCAGTTTGGTAGTTCAGTTTAGTGTTAGACATGGGTCTTCCTTTCCCCCAGTCCCCGCCCCTAAAAGACAACCGTCTCTGTGGGCGTTGAGCATCATTTCAACAACAACGACCTAGACAAAGTGGCTTCAATAGCGGCGACCATTGTATGTCGGTCAATGAAAGGATGATAAACCTCTGACATGGATGTTGACTTCTGCTCAATTATTTGTTTTTCATTGTCACATTGATTATTTTAACAATAATTAAAAGTTATCACAAATGTTGAATTTGCTGTTGAAATATTTGGTATGTAGAATTGCGTGGTTTGTGTGTGTGTGTGGATCAATGTATAAAATGTAAAGACATATCAGCAAATGTCATCCATTTGTGCATGAAAAAAGTCAGCCTTTCACATTCTACCAGCTTGCATCTCACTTGCTGCTGACACAATCACCTGCTCCATATACGCATCTCAACGACTTCTAACATGCATATCACCTGCTCCATGCTTGGTCAGGCGCACCATACACGCATGTGCCGCGTCGACTTCTACCATGCATGTCACCTGCTCCAGGCATGGTCACGCGATGGTCAGGCGCACCATATATACATGCGCCTCGACGACTTCTAACATGCATATCACCTACTTGTAGCATGCATATCACCTGCTCCATGCATGGTCAGGCGCACCATACGCGCATGTGCTGCATCGACTTCTAGCATGCATGTCACCTGCTCCAGGCATGGTCACGCGATGGTCAGGCGCACCATATACGCATGCGCCGCGTCGACGTCTCGACGACTTCTAACATGCATATCACCTACTTGTAGCATGCATATCACCTGCTCCATGCATGGTCAGGCGCACCATACGCGCATGTGCCGCATCGACTTCTAGCATGCATGTCACCTGCTCCAGGCATGGTCACGCGATGGTCAGGCGCACCATATACGCATGCGCCGCGTCGACTAGTGGACGATCATAGTATTGACTGAGGCGCATGCGCCAAAGTTCCATGAGGCGCATGCGCGGCGCAGGTGTATGGTGCATGCGCGGCGCATGCGCGGCGCACCCTAAATGTTTACTGGGAGTTGTACTGTACTGTACTGTATTGTATTGTATTGTATTGTATTGTATTGTATTGTATTGTATTGTACTGTATTGTTTTGTATTGTATTGTATTGTATTGTATTGTATTGTACTGTATTGTATTGTACAGTACTGTATTAAAAGCGGACGAACAGTCCACAAAAAGAACACTGACGGTGTTACCAGCTGTGTCCACATGACTGATAATGAGGTCAACCAGCTGTGTCCACATGACTGATAATGAGGTCAACCAGCTGTGTCCACATGACTGATAATGAGGTCAACCAGCTGTGTCCACATGACTGATAATGAGGTCAACCAGCTGTGTCCACATGACTGATAATGAGGTCAACCAGCTGTGTCCACATGACTGATAATGAGGTCAACCAGCTGTGTCAACATGACTGATAATGAGGTCAACCAGCTGTGTCAACATGACTGATAATGAGGTCAACCAGCTGTGTCCACATGACTGATAATGAGGTCAACCAGCTGTGTCCACATGACTGATAATGAGGTCAACCAGCTGTGTCCACATGACTGATAATGAGGTCAACCAGCTATGTCCACATGACTGATAATGAGGTCAACCAGCTGTGTCCACATGACTGATAATGAGGTCAACCAGCTGTGTCAACATGACTGATAATGAGGTCAACCAGCTGTGTCCACATGACGGATAATGAGGTCAACCAGCTGTGTCCACATGACTGATAATGAGGTCAACCAGCTGTGTCCACATGACTGATAATGAGGTCAACCAGCTGTGTCCACATGACGGATAATGAGGTCAACCAGCTGTGTCAACATGACTGATAATGAGGTCAACCACCTGTGTCAACATGACTGATAATGAGGTCAACCAGCTGTGTCCACATGACTGATAATGAGGTCAACCAGCTGTGTCCACATGACTGATAATGAGGTCAACCAGCTGTGTCCACATGAATGATAATGAGGTCAACCAGCTGTGTCCACATGAATGATAATGAGGTCAACCACCTGTGTCAACATGACTGATAATGAGGTCAACCAGCTGTGTCCACATGAATGATAATGAGGTCAACCAGCTGTGTCCACATGACTGATAACGAGGTCAACCAGCTGTGTCCACATGACTGATAATGAGGTCAACCAGCTGTGTCCACATGACTGATAATGAGGTCAACCAGCTGTGTCAACATGACTGATAATGAGGTCAACCAGCTGTGTCCACATGACTGATAATGAGGTCAACCAGCTGTGTCCACATGACTGATAATGAGGTCAACCAGCTGTGTCCACATGACTGGTAATGAGGTCAACAAGCTGTATCCACATGACTGGTAATGAGGTCAACCAGTTGTGTCCACATGACTGATAATGAGGTCAACCAGCTGTGTCCACATGACTGATAATGAGGTCAACCAGCTGTGTCCACATGACTGATAATGAGGTCAACCAGCTGTGTCCACATGACTGGTAATGAGGTCAACCAGCTATGTCCACATGACTGATAATGAGGTCAACCAGCTGTGTCCACATGACTGATAATGAGGTCAACCAGCTGTGTCCACATGACTGATAATGAGGTCAACCAGCTGTGTCCACATGACTGATAATGAGGTGAACCAGCTGTGTCCACATGACGGATAATGAGGTCAACCAGCTGTGTCAACATGACTGATAATGAGGTCAACCACCTGTGTCAACATGACTGATAATGAGGTCAACCAGCTGTGTCCACATGACTGATAATGAGGTCAACCAGCTGTGTCCACATGACTGATAATGAGGTCAACCAGCTGTGTCCACATGACTGATAATGAGGTCAACCAGCTGTGTCCACATGACTGATAATGAGGTCAACCAGCTGTGTCAACATGACTGATAATGAGGTCAACCAGCTGTGTCAACATGACTGATAATGAGGTCAACCAGCTGTGTCAACATGACTGATAATGAGGTCAACCAGCTGTGTTCACATGACTGATAATGAGGTCAACCAGCTGTGTCCACATGACTGATAATGAGGTCAACCAGCTGTGTCCACATGACTGATAATGAGGTCAACCAGCTGTGTCCACATGACTGATAATGAGGTCAACCAGCTGTGTCAACATAACTGATAATGAGGTCAACCAGCTGTGTCCACATGACTGATAATGAGGTCAACCAGCTGTGTCCACATGACTGATAATGAGGTCAACCAGCTGTGTCCACATGACTGATAATGAGGTCAACCAGCTGTGTCCACATGACTGATAATGAGGTCAACCAGCTGTGTCAACATGACTGATAATGAGGTCAACCAGCTGTGTCCACATGACTGATAATGAGGTCAACCAGCTGTGTCAACATGACTGATAATGAGGTCAACCAGCTGTGTCAACATGACTGATAATAAGGTCAACCAGCTGTGTCCACATGACTGATAATGAGGTCAACCAGCTTTATCATAGCACCTTCAACCCCTCTCTTTGCATTCCAACTGGTCCCTATGTTCTCCTGTATTTCTGTAAGAAGTTCAGTGCCGTACCTACTTACGACCTGCGAAGAATCAAACATAAAGGACACACATTTCAGGGAAATTTTTTCATTGAGAAGGGGTGGGGGGGGGGTCATTTTAAGTCACGGTAAGAGGCCTGCACCAGTCATGTGGGGCTGTCTCACAAACGCCTTCCAACAGTTCCCTGTGTTCGTTGGTATTTCTTTCATTAATTCAACGCTTTTCCAACGTCCAGAACTGTGATAAACAAAATAAAATAAAATATAAAGGACACACAGATCAGAAATATGTTTTTCAGTGTGATACGTTGACAATGTGTGACAGAGGCACCCTTCTCCTTGGCTCTGACAGATATGTACACATGTATCCGCTTGTCAAAATCTGATGATTCGAGTTACAACATGGACATTACCGATAGACAAGCTGGCGATCTCACTCGTAAACATACCGTGCACTGTTTCCACTAACACTATAGCTGTCGCTGTGTGTCATACCGTGCAGTGCCTCCACTAACACTATAACTGTCACTGTGTGTCATACCGTGCAGTGTCTCCACTAACACTATAGCTGTCGCTGTGTGTCATACCGTGCAGTGTCTCCACTAACACTATAGCTGTCACTGTGTGTCATACCGTGCAGTGTCTCCACTGACACTATAACTGTCACTGTGTGTCATACCGTGCAGTGCCTCCACTGACACTATAACTGTCACTGTGTGTCATACCGTGCGGTGTCTCCACTGACACTATAGCTGTCACTGTGTGTCATACCGTGCAGTGCCTCCACTAACACTATAGCTGTCGCTGTGTGTCATACTGTGCAGTGTCTCCACTGACACTATAGCTGTCACTGTGTGTCATACCGTGCAGTGCCTCCACTGACACTATAGCTGTCGCTGTGTGTCATACCGTGCAGTGCCTCCACTAACACTATAACTGTCGCTGTGTGTCATACCGTGCAGTGTCTCCACTGACACTATAGCTGTCACTGTGTGTCATACCGTGCAGTGCCTCCACTGACACTATAACTGTCACTGTGTGTCATACCGTGCGGTGCCTCCACTAACACTATAGCTGTCGCTGTGTGTCATACCGTGCAGTGTCTCCATTAACACTATAGCTGTCGCTGTGTGTCATACCGTGCAGTGTCTCCACTAACACTATAGCTGTCGCTGTGTGTCATACCGTGCAGTGTCTCCACTAACACTATAGCTGTCGCTGTGTGTCATACCGTGCGGTGCCTCCACTAACACTATAGCTGTCGCTGTGTGTCATACCGTGCAGTGTCTCCACTAACACTATAGCTGTCGCTGTGTGTCATACTGTGCAGTGCCTCCACTTACATTATAGCTGTCGCTGTGTGTCATACCGTGCGGTGCCTCCACTAACACTATAACTGTCACTGTGTGTCATACCGTGCAGCGCCTCCACTGACACTATAGCTGTCGCTGTGTGTCATACCGTGCGGTGCCTCCACTAACACTATAGCTGTCACTGTGTGTCATACCGTGCGGTGCCTCCACTAACACTATAGCTGTCACTGTGTGTCATACCGTGCAGTGTCTCCACTAACACTATAGCTGTCGCTGTGTGTCATACTGTGCAGTGTCTCCACTAACACTATAGCTGTCACTGTGTGTCATACCGTGCAGTGTCTCCACTAACACTATAGCTGTCGCTGTGTGTCATACCGTGCAGTGCCTCCACTAACACTATAGCTGTCACTGTGTGTCATACCGTGCAGTGTCTCCACTAACACTATAGCTGTCACTGTGTGTCATACCGTGCAGTGTCTCCACTAACACTATAGCTGTCACTGTGTGTCATACCGTGCGGTGCCTCCACTAACACTATAGCTGTCATTGTGTGTCATACCGTGCGGTGCCTCCACTAACACTATAGCTGTCATTGTGTGTCATACCGTGCGGTGCCTCCACTAACACTATAGCTGTCACTGTGTGTCATACCGTGCGGTGCCTCCACTAACACTATAGCTGTCGCTGTGTGTCATACCGTGCAATGTCTCCACTAACACTATAGCTGTCACTGTGTGTCATACCGTGCAGTGCCTCCACTAACACTATAGCTGTCGCTGTGTGTCATACCGTGCGGTGCCTCCAATAACACTATAGCTGTCGCTGTGTGTCATACCGTGCGGTGCCTCCACTAACACTATAGCTGTCACTGTGTGTCATACCGTGCAGTGCCTCCACTAACACTATAGCTGTCGCTGTGTGTCATACCGTGCGGTGCCTCCACTAACACTATGGCTGTCACTGTGTGTCATACCGTGCAGTGTCTCCACTAACACTATAGCTGTCACTGTGTGTCATACCGTGCAGTGCCTCCACTAACACTATAGCTGTCGCTGTGTGTCATACCGTGCGGTGCCTCCACTGACACTATAACTGTCGCTGTGTTTCATACCGTGCGGTGCCTCCACTGACACTATAACTGTCGCTGTGTGTCATACCGTGCAGTGTCTCCACTGACACTATAGCTGTCGCTGTGTGTCATACCGTGCGGTGCCTCCACTAACACTATAGCTGTCGCTGTGTGTCATACCGTGCAGTGTCTCCACTGACACTATAACTGTCGCTGTGTGTCATACCGTGCGGTGCCTCCACTGACACTATAGCTGTCGCTGTGTGTCATACCGTGCGGTGCCTCCACTAACACTATAACTGTCACTGTGTGTCATACCGTGCAGTGCCTCCATTGACACTATAGCTGTCGCTGTGTGTCATACCGTGCAGTGCCTCCACTAACACTATAGCTGTCACTGTGTGTCATACCGTGCAGTGCCTCCACTAACACTATAGCTGTCACTATGTGTCATACCGTGCGGTGTCTCTACTAACACTATAGCTGTCGCTGTGTGTCATACCGTGCAGTGTCTCCACTGACACTATAGCTGTCACTGTGTGTCATACCGTGCAGTGTCTCCACTAACACTATAGCTGTCACTGTGTGTCATACCGTGCGGTGTCTCCACTAACACTATAACTGTCGCTGTGTGTCATACCGTGCGGTGTCTCCACTAACACTATAACTGTCACTGTGTGTCATACCGTGCAGTGCCTCCACTAACACTATAACTGTCGCTGTGTGTCATACCGTGCGGTGCCTCCACTAACACTATAGCTGTCACTGTGTGTCATACCGTGCGTGCCTCCACTAACACTATAACTGTCGCTGTGTGTCATACCGTGCAGTGCCTCCACTAACACTATAGCTGTCGCTGTGTGTCATACCGTGCAGTGCCTCCACTAACACTATAGCTGTCGCTGTGTGTCATACCGTGCAGTGCCTCCACTAACACTATAGCTGTCACTGTGTGTCATACCGTGCGTGCCTCCACTAACACTATAGCTGTCGCTGTGTGTCATACCGTGCAGTGCCTCCACTAACACTATAGCTGTCACTGTGTGTCATACCGTGCGTGCCTCCACTAACACTATAGCTGTCGCTGTGTGTCATACCGTGCAGTGCCTCCACTAACACTATAGCTGTCGCTGTGTGTCATACCGTGCAGTGCCTCCACTAACACTATAGCTGTCGCTGTGTGTCATAACGTGCAGTGCCTCCACTAACACTATAGCTGTCGCTGTGTGTCATACCGTGCGTGCCTCCACTAACACTATAGCTGTCGCTGTGTGTCATACCGTGCAGTGCCTCCACTAACACTATAGCTGTCGCTGTGTGTCATACCGTGCGTGCCTCCACTAACACTATAACTGTCGCTGTGTGTCATACCGTGCAGTGCCTCCACTAACACTATAACTGTCACTGTGTGTCATACCGTGCAGTGTCTCCACTAACACTATAGCTGTCACTGTGTGTCATACCGTGCAGTGTCTCCACTGACACTATAACTGTCACTGTGTGTCATACCGTGCGGTGCCTCCATTGACACTATAGCTGTCGCTGTGTGTCATACCGTGCAGTGTCTCCACTGACACTATAACTGTCGCTGTGTGTCATACCGTGCGTGCCTCCACTAACACTATAGCTGTCGCTGTGTGTCATACCGTGCAGTGCCTCCACTAACACTATAGCTGTCGCTGTGTGTCATACCGTGCAGTGTCTCCACTGACACTATAACTGTCGCTGTGTGTCATACCGTGCAGTCTCCACTAACACTATAGCTGTCGCTGTGTGTCATACCGTGCAGTGTCTCTGTTAGGAAACGCTACCGTTGCTGAGCTTTGGTTCAGTTTTGTGTATTGCATGTAGTTGACTTATTTTTACTTTGTGGGAAAGTACCGATATTATATTTTGTAAACACAATATTTATGCTTGGACGAGAATGCAGGTGAACTTTCTAGTCCTGTCAAAACAAGTTGTTTACCACGCTGTTTTAGTCGTGAGTTCGTGGCGTTCGTTCGGATTAAGTGCGTCTGCGCTTTTGATGTACGTCATAGAGAATGTCGCTAGTTTAGTCCATGCACGGCTCGTATAATGTAGTTGTATCATGTTCGGTCTGGAATATTCTCGAGATTGAGTATTTACTATATATGCCAGCGCGATTTGTATGTAAAAAAGCTTCTATTTGAGTTCTGCTACGTTGTGCAGTTGTATGTATTGAATGCTGAATAAATCCTCGAACTCAATTTGACGAGTTGTTTTCTGTTGCTGCGAAGACGGGCGACGTAGAATAAAAGAACACAACTATACGACGTTTGAGAACTTGTGGCAATCTCAAGTGTCGTGTAACAATTGGGGGCCAAGCCAAGGATCTACGTTTAACGCCAAGGGTTTTCCAGTAACAAAGACCAGTGTCAAGACAGTCACAGGAGGTAGCCATCAATCGGGTGTATCCTGAGGGATCAGTATTGAGACTACGGAACCGTGGATTCGGTGTGACTGGTGAAGAGTTTGGTAATCGCCGCAGCTCGGTACGGTGAGCGACGCCGGAGTGTATCGGGATTACAGAGGTTAGCTGCCGTTTGGACGAGACGGACTTCGTCGCGGAGCTAGTGCATTAATACTACGAAATACGACTGAGGTACGTCGTGTACGTATCGTGAGCAGAGTGCGCCGTCACGTTAGACGAGGAGGGTGGCAGCCTGCGTCTACGAAGGTGAACAGCGACGAGAGAAGCATCGGAGGTGCAGTAGAGACTGTGTTCTTTTAGAAGACTACATTCGTCTACGTTCGTGGCTGTGAAGGAATACAGACGAACGCACCGGAAAAGACCAGAATGGCTGAGTTCTGGGCAAAAGGAGTTGAACTGGGACTGAAAGGCAAGCAGCTGACGGAGTTCGTCGAGTCCCAGACACGACTGCTAGCGCAGCGTGAAGAAAGACAAGCGCAGCGTGAGCGTGAAGAAAGACAAGCGCAGCGTGAGCGTGAAGAAAAAGAAAGACAAGCGCAGCGTGAAGATAAAGAAAGACAAGCGCAGCGTGAAGAAAGAGAAAGAGAAGCACAGCGTGAAGAAAGGCAAATTGAGCTGAAACGCTTAGAGCTCCAGATAGAAATGGAGACGAAACGCTTAGAGCTTCAGACAGAAATGGTGCGTGTTCAAAGTGAGCACGAGGCACCACGCCAAAGAGATAACCAGCAGCAAATGTTACACAGGGCACCGAAACTTCCAGCATTCGCTGACGGGAAGGACCAGATCGACTGCTACCTTGCAAGATTTGAGAGGTTCGCTGAGAGTGCTAGATGGCAGCGCGACGACTGGGCGATTCAACTCAGCGCACATTTGACTGGGGCAGCACTTGAGGTCTACACTAGACTCTCAAATGATGACGCCAGAGACTATGATGTACTGAAGGAAGCTCTGTTGCGTTGCTACAACTTCACTAAAAGGGGCTACCGTCAACGCTTCCGCGAATGCCAGCCATTGTCTGGAGAGACACCGAGCCAGTTTGTGGAGCGCCTGTCGTCATACCTGCAGAAGTGGGTGGAGTTATCAGGTGAAGAGCAGTCATACGAGAGTCTGCGGGACTTGATCGTGAAGGAGCAGTTCCTTAATGCCTGCCCGAAGGACCTGGCGACCCGCTTGGAAGAGCAAAAACTGCAGGGTTTGAAGGACATTACTGATGCTGCTGAGCGTTATCTCATTGCTCATGGAAGGACCCTGGGGACGTCAAAGTCAACGAAACCTTTTCAGAAGAGCGGGAACCAGGGAAACCAACCTGCCAAGGGACACACTGAGTCCGCACCATCATCCAATGAAGGGCAGAACATAACGTGTTTCCATTGCAATGCCAAGGGCCACCGAGTCGCCAACTGTCCCCAAAAGAAAAATAACGGACATGTCAATGACAAAGCGCAAGAACATCGACGGAGATATTACGACAACAAGAGGCAAACGAGTGGCTCGAACCAACAAGTATGTGCGAGCAGCGTCATACTCCCAAGGGCTGCCGAGCAAGTGGATACACCATCGGACGTGGAAGAATGTCTATCTGATGGCCAGCTTCTACTCGCCAATGGCAAGTCAATCTCTGTCGTCGCCAGCGCAGCTGTGTCAGTGTCGAACATGCCCGTGTCGAAGGGATTTGTTGAGAAGCAGGAAGTGACTGTTCTCAGAGATTCGGGCTGCAATGGGGTCATCGTCAAAGAGGATCTGGTGCCAACAGAGAAGTTCACTGGTGACTTCAAGTGGACGCTCATGGCTGACAGCAAATGCGTGAAGGCACCAGTGGCAAAGATCCAGATCGATACTCCATACTTCACCGGAGAAGTTGAGGCCGTCTGCCTGAAGAAGCCCTTGTACGATCTACTAATTGGGAATATTGAGGGTGCGAGACGTCCTGATGACCCTGATTTCGAATGGAGAATGGGCTCAGCTCAGCCTGCTGCTGAGGAGGAAGACCCACTGCCATTCGCGAATGAAGATATCAGCGAACTGTTACGAGATGACAGAGCCACTGTGCATCGCCGCGACCAGCCGCAGGTTGTAAGCGCTGTGACGACCAGAGCCCAGGCGAAGAAGGACAAAACAACTACGCCACTCAGGGTCACCAACAGTTCTGCAACTGCTGTCGTGGACAGGGATCGGCTGATTCAGCTACAGGAAGCTGATTTGACCTTGACAAAGTACAGGAGTCGTCCTATCAAGGAGATGACTAAGGGCGAAGGCACTGTGCAATTTGAAGTGAAGGCCAAGATCCTGTACAGAGTGTTCCAGCACGCGAGAGTCAACGGTGGGAAGCCATTACGTCAAGTTCTGGTGCCTCAACCACTTAGGCGCCAGGTGATGGAGGTGGCCCACGACTCTATTATGGGAGGTCACCTGGGTGTCAAGAAGACATCGGACAGAATCCAGGCTGCGTTTTACTGGCCAGGACTGCATGCAGATGTGACTCGATTCTGCCGATCGTGCGATATTTGCCAGAAAACCATTCCTCGAGGAAGGGTCCCGAAAGTGCCGTTGCAGAAGATGCCTTTGATCGACCGACCTTTCAAGAGGGTGGCCATTGACCTCATCGGCGAGATCAAACCGCCAAGTGAAGAGGGTCATCGTTGGGTACTGACCCTGGTAGACTATGCAACCAGGTACCCAGAAGCCGTGCCTCTGAAGAAAATTGACACCGAGACTGTTGCCGAGGCACTTGTGGACATTTTCAGCAGAATTGGGGTTCCTGAAGAGATCCTCACAGACCTGGGGACACAGTTTGTCTCTGAATGCATGGAAGAGGTCAACAGGCTGCTGAGCATTCGTCACTTGACTACGACACCCTATCACCCGATGTGCAATGGGCTGGTCGAAAAATTCAATGCGACGCTGAAGTCCACGCTGAAGATTCTATGCAGTGAGCAGCCAAGGCAGTGGCATCGCTACATCAATGCCTTGCTGTTTGCATACAGGGAGGTGCCACAAGAGTCCACTGGATTCTCCCCGTTCGAGCTGATGTACGGGCGGACCGTGAGAGGCCCGATGCACATACTAAAGGAATTGTGGACGAAAGATGTGGACACACCTGAAGTGAAGAACAGTCACCAGTACGTGTTCGAGTTGCGAGAGAAACTGGAGGAGACTCTCGAGATTGCGAGAGAAAACTTGAGAAAGTCTCAGGATAGTGGAAAGCACTACTACGACCGCAAAGCCGTAAACAGGAAGTTTACACCAGGTAACAAAGTGCTGATACTGCTTCCCACTGATCACAACAAACTACTGATGCAGTGGAAAGGCCCATACGAGGTTGAGGCCGTGGTAGGGATCAACGACTACAAGGTGAATGTCGGCAAGAAGTCCAAGATCTACCACGCTAACCTCCTGAAACTGTATGTGGAGAGACCTCCGGAAGCAGTACAGGTCGCAGCAAGTGCGGAAGAACCAGCTGAACTAGACGAGTTCGACGGTGAGGAACTACTGGAGTTGGGAGACCTCCACAAGAAAGAGGGAGTGGATGACGTCAAGCTAGGACCTGACCTGACAGAAGATCAGCAGAAGGAGCTGCATGATTTTATGGGCGACTTCACCCATAGGTTCTCTGATGTTCCAGGCTCTACGTCCTTGGTCGAACATGAAGTCCACCTCACATCTGACGTTCCTGTTCGGTCAAAACCATACCCTATCCCGTTTCAGGCTCGGGAATCCTTGAAGAAGGACATCGACAACATGTTGAAGATGGGGGTCATCCGTGAATCATCATCCCCTTACTCATCTCCCGTTGTTGTTGTCAAGAAGAAAGACGGCACAAACAGGGTATGCATTGACTTCAGGAAAGTGAATAAGATCACCGTGTTTGACCCTGAACCAATGCCGACGGCAACTGATCTATTCCGACAGTTAACCGGCAGTAAGATCTTCTCGAAGATCGATCTCAGCAAGGGATATTGGCAGATTCCTGTGCGCGAAGAGGACATACCAAAGACCGCCTTTGCAACTCCAGACGGAACGTATGAGTGCCTGCGGATGCCTTTTGGCATGGTGAACAGTGGTGCTACCCTGAAGAGGGGAATGCGAAAAATGCTCAAAGGAATGAAGAATGTTGTGTACTACTGGGATGATCTGCTAGTCCACACGGAGACCTTTGCAGAGCATCTGGAGACTTTGAGGGAACTGTTTTCCCGCCTGACAAAAGCCAATCTGACCGTGAGACCCAGCAAGTGCATTTTGGGGACCGACAACGTTGACTTCATTGGTCATTCACTGAAGGAAGGTCAAAAGGGGCTTTTGTTGGAAAACGTCACCAAGATCCTCAATGCGCCACGTCCTGAAACCAAGAAGCAGGTGCGATCCTTCCTTGGATTGGCTGGGTACTACAGAGAGTTCATTCCAAACTTCGCCGCCATAACGGCGCCTTTGTCGGACATGACCCGAAAAGGATGCCCCAACCGAATACTCTGGGGACCAGCTCAGGAGAAGGCATACCAGACCGTGCGCGACCTGATGTCACGAGACCCGGTGCTACGCCTTCCTGATACTGCCAAAGAGTTCATCTTGCGTACAGACGCATCGGACGAAGGGATCGGCGCCATGCTGATGCAAGAGCATGGAGGTAAACCGTTTCCAGTCAGCTATGCCAGCAAGAAGCTGTCAGGAGCCGAGAAGAACTACTCGACCATGGAGAAAGAGTGTTTAGCCATCGTGTGGGGAATCAAGAAATTTGAACTCTACCTCCAAGGGGTGAAATTCGTGCTTCAGACTGATCACAAACCCCTCACCTACCTGAACTCTGCGAAGTTTGTGAATAATCGTATCATGAGGTGGGTGATGTACTTGCAGAACTTTGATATGCGAGTGGAATCGATTAAGGGTTCAGACAATGTTGGAGCAGATTTTCTCAGCCGAGTATGTGAGTAAAACTGTGTTCATTCTCCAACAGACTAATGTACATACCTGGATTTCAATCTGTTATGTATACATAATATGTGTACAGGTAGCGTTTCAATGATTGAAAGAAATTAGGTAAATTTCTTCTGGTGTTGGGGGTAATGTTAGGAAACGCTACCGTTGCTGAGCTTTGGTTCAGTTTTGTGTGTTGCATGTAGTTGACTTATTTTTACCTTGTGGGAAAGTACCGATATTATATTTTGTAAACACAATATTTATGCTTGGACGAGAATGCAGGTGAACTTTCTAGTCCTGTCAAAACAAGTTGTTTACCACGCTGTTTTAGTCTTGAGTTCGTGGCGTTCGTTCGGATTAAGTGCGTCGGCGCTTTTGATGAACGTCATAGAGAATGTCGCTAGTTTAGTCCATGCACGGCTCGTATAATGTAGTTGTATCATGTTCGGTCTGGAATATTCTCGAGATTGAGTATTTATTATATATGCCAGCGCGATTTGTATGTAAAAAAGCTTCTATTTGAGTTCTGCTACGTTGTGCAGTTGTATGTATTGAATGCTGAATAAATCCTCGAACTCAATTTGACGAGTTGTTTTCTGTTGCTGCGAAGATGGGCGACGTAGAATAAAAGAACACAACTATACGACGTTTGAGAACTTGTGGCAATCTCAAGTGTCGTGTAACAGTCTCCACTAACACTATAGCTGTCACTGTGTGTCATACCGTGCAGTGCCTCCACTAACACTATAACTGTCGCTGTGTGTCATACCGTGCAGTGCCTCCACTGACACTATAGCTGTCACTGTGTGTCATACCGTGCAGTGTCTCCACTAACACTATAGCTGTCACTGTGTGTCATACCGTGCAGTGCCTCCACTAACACTATAGCTGTCGCTGTGTGTCATACCGTGCGGTGTCTCCACTGACACTATAACTGTCGCTGTGTGTCATACCGTGCAGTCTCCACTAACACTATAGCTGTCGCTGTGTGTCATACCGTGCGGTGTCTCCACTAACACTATAGCTGTCACTGTGTGTCATACCGTGCAGTGCCTCCACTGACACTATAGCTGTCGCTGTGTGTCATACCGTGCAGTGTCTCCACTAACACTAGAGCTGTCGCTGTGTGTCATACCGTGCGGTGTCTCCACTAACACTATAGCTGTCACTGTGTGTCATACCGTGCAGTGCCTCCACTAACACTATAGCTGTCACTGTGTGTCATACCGTGCGGTGCCTCCACTAACACTATAACTGTCGCTGTGTGTCATACCGTGCAGTGTCTCCACTAACACTATAGCTGTCGCTGTGTGTCATACCGTGCAGTGCCTCCACTAACACTATAGCTGTCGCTGTGTGTCATACCATGCAGTGCCTCCACTAACACTATAGCTGTCACTGTGTGTCATACCGTGCAGTGCCTCCACTAACACTATAGCTGTCACTGTGTGTCATACCGTGCAGTGCCTCCACTAACACTATAGCTGTCGCTGTGTGTCATACCGTGCAGTGTCTCCACTAACACTATAGCTGTCGCTGTGTGTCATACCGTGCAGTGCCTCCACTAACACTGTAACTGTCGCTGTGTGTCATACCGTGCAGTGTCTCCACTAACACTATAGCTGTCACTGTGTGTCATACCGTGCAGTGCCTCCACTAACACTATAGCTGTCGCTGTGTGTCATACCGTGCAGTGCCTCCACTGACACTATAGCTGTCGCTGTGTGTCATACCGTGCAGTGCCTCCACTGACACTATAGCTGTCACTGTGTGTCATACCGTGCAGTGCCTCTACTAACACTATAGCTGTCGATGTGTGTCATACAGTGCGGTGCCTCCACTAACACTATAGCTGTCGCTGTGTGTCATACCGTGCAGTGCCTCCACTAACACTATAGCTGTCACTGTGTGTCATACCGTGCAGTGCCTCCACTAACACTATAGCTGTCACTGTGTGTCATACTGTACAGTGCCTCTACTAACACTATAGCTGTCACTGTGTGTCATACCGTGCAGTGCCTCCACTAACACTATAGCTGTCACTGTGTGTCATACCGTGCAGTGCCTCCACTAACACTATAGCTGTCACTGTGTGTCATACCGTGCAGTGCCTCCACTAACACTATAGCTGTCACTGTGTGTCATACTGTACAGTGCCTCCACTAACACTATAGCTGTTGCTGTGTGTCATACCGTGCGGTGCCTCCACTAACACTATAGCTGTCGCTGTGTGTCATACCGTGCAGTGTCTCCACTAACACTATAGCTGTCGCTGTGTGTCATACCGTGCAGTGTCTCCACTAACACTATAGCTGTCGCTGTGTGTCATACCGTGCGGTGCCTCCACTGACACTATAGCTGTCGCTGTGTGTCATACCGTGCAGTGCCTCCACTAACACTATAGCTGTCACTGTGTGTCATACCGTGCGGTGTCTCCACTAACACTATAACTGTCACTGTGTGTCATACCGTGCAGTGCCTCCACTGACACTATAGCTGTCGCTGTGTGTCATACCGTGGAGTGCCTCCACTAACACTATAGCTGTCGCTGTGTGTCATACCGTGCGGTGCCTCCACTAACACTATAGCTGTCGCTGTGTGTCATACCGTGCAGTGTCTCCACTAACACTATAGCTGTCGCTGTGTGTCATACCGTGCAGTGTCTCCACTGACACTATAGGTGTCACTGTGTGTCATACCGTGCGGTGTCTCCACTAACACTATAACTGTCGCTGTGTGTCATACCGTGCAGTGTCTCCACTAACACTATAGCTGTCACTGTGTGTCATACCGTGCGGTGTCTCCACTAACACTATAGCTGTCACTGTGTGTCATACCGTGCGGTGTCTCCACTAACACTATAACTGTCGCTGTGTGTCATACCGTGCAGTGTCTCCACTAACACTATAACTGTCGCTGTGTGTCATACCGTGCAGTGCCTCCACTGACACTATAGCTGTCGCTGTGTGTCATACTGTGCGGTGTCTCCACTAACACTATAGCTGTCGCTGTGTGTCATACCGTGCAGTGTCTCCACTAACACTATAGCTGTCACTGTGTGTCATACCGTGCAGTGCCTCCACTAACACTATAGCTGTCGCTGTGTGTCATACCGTGCAGTGCCTCCACTGACACTATAGCTGTCACTGTGTGTCATACCGTGCAGTGTCTCCATTAACACTATAGCTGTCACTGTGTGTCATACCGTGCGGTGCCTCCACTGACACTATAACTGTCGCTGTGTGTCATACCATGCAGTGTCTCCACTAACACTATAGCTGTCGCTGTGTGTCATACCGTGCGGTGCCTCCACTGACACTATAACTGTCGCTGTGTTTCATACCGTGCAGTGTCTCCACTAACACTATAGCTGTCGCTGTGTGTCATACCGTGCAGTGTCTCCACTAACACTATAGCTGTCATTGTGTGTCATACCGTGCGGTGCCTCCACTAACACTATAGCTGTCACTGTGTGTCATACCGTGCAGTGCCTCCACTAACACTATAGCTGTCACTGTGTGTCATACCGTGCGGTGCCTCCACTGACACTATAACTGTCGCTGTGTGTCATACCGTGCAGTGTCTCCACTAACACTATAGCTGTCACTGTGTGTCATACCGTGCAGTGCCTCCACTAACACTATAGCTGTCGCTGTGTGTCATACCGTGCAGTGTCTCCACTAACACTATAGCTGTCACTGTGTGTCATACCGTGCAGTGCCTCCACTAACACTATAGCTGTCACTGTGTGTCATACCGTGCAGTGCCTCCACTAACACTATAGCTGTCGCTGTGTGTCATACCGTGCAGTGTCTCCACTAACACTATAGCTGTCGCTGTGTGTCATACCGTGCAGTGTCTCCACTAACACTATAGCTGTCACTGTGTGTCATACCGTGCAGTGCCTCTACTAACACTATAGCTGTCGCTGTGTGTCATACCGTGCAGTGCCTCCACTAACACTATAGCTGTCACTGTGTGTCATACCGTGCAGTGCCTCCACTAACACTATAGCTGTCGCTGTGTGTCATACCGTGCAGTGTCTCCACTAACACTATAGCTGTCGCTGTGTGTCATACCGTGCAGTGTCTCCACTGACACTATAGCTGTCACTGTGTGTCATACCGTGCGGTGCCTCCACTGACACTGTAACTGTCGCTGTGTGTCATACCGTGCAGTGTCTCCACTAACACTATAGCTGTCACTGTGTGTCATACCGTGCAGTGCCTCCACTAACACTATAGCTGTCGCTGTCTGTCATACCGTGCGGTGCCTCCACTAACACTATAGCTGTCGCTGTGTGTCATACCGTGCAGTGCCTCCACTAACACTATAGCTGTCACTGTGTGTCATACCGTGCAGTGTCTCCACTAACACTATAGCTGTCACTGTGTGTCATACCGTGCAGTGCCTCCACTAACACTATAGCTGTCACTGTGTGTCATACCGTGCAGTGCCTCTACTAACACTATAGCTGTCACTATGTGTCATACCGTGCAGTGCCTCCACTAACACTATAGCTGTCACTGTGTGTCATACCGTGCAGTGCCTCCACTAACACTATAGCTGTCACTATGTGTCATACTGTACAGTGCCTCCACTAACACTATAGCTGTCACTGTGTGTCATACCGTGCAGTGCCTCCACTGACACTATTGCTGTCACTGTGTGTCATACCGTGCGGTGCCTCCACTAACACTATAGCTGTCGCTGTGTGTCATACCGTGCAGTGTCTCCACTGACACTATAGCTGTCACTGTGTGTCACACCGTGCAGTGTCTCCACTAACACTATAGCTGTCGCTGTGTGTCATACCGTGCAGTGCCTCCACTAACACTATAGCTGTCGCTGTGTGTCATACCGTGCGGTGTCTCTACTAACACTATAGCTGTCGCTGTGTGTCATACCGTGCAGTGTCTCCACTGACACTATAGCTGTCGCTGTGTGTCATACCGTGCGGTGTCTCCACTGACACTATAACTGTCGCTGTGTGTCATACCGTGCAGTCTCCACTAACACTATAACTGTCACTGTGTGTCATACCGTGCAGTGTCTCCACTAACACTATAGCTGTCGCTGTGTGTCATACCGTGCAGTGTCTCCACTAAAACAAAACTGTCACTGTGTGTCATACCGTGCGGTGCCTCCACTGACACTATAACTGTCGCTGTATGTCATACCGTGCAGTGTCTCCACTAACACTATAGCTGTCACTGTGTGTCATACCGTGCAGTGCCTCCACTAACACTATAGCTGTCGCTGTGTGTCATACCGTGCAGTGTCTCCACTGACACTATAGCTGTCACTGTGTGTCATACCGTGCAGTGCCTCCACTAACACTATAGCTGTCACTGTGTGTCATACCGTGCAGTGCCTCCACTAACACTATAGCTGTCGCTGTGTGTCATACCGTGCAGTGTCTCCACTAACACTATAGCTGTCGCTGTGTGTCATACCGTGCAGTGTCTCCACTAACACTATAGCTGTCACTGTGTGTCATACCGTGCAGTGCCTCCACTAACACTATAGCTGTCGCTGTGAGTCATACCGTGCAGTGTCTCCACTAACACTATAGCTGTCACTGTGTGTCATACCGTGCAGTGCCTCCACTAACACTATAGCTGTCGCTGTGTGTCATACCGTGCAGTGTCTCCACTAACACTATAGCTGTCGCTGTGTGTCATACTGTGCAGTGCCTCCACTAACACTATAGCTGTCACTGTGTGTCATACCGTGCGGTGCCTCCATTGACACTGTAACTGTCGCTGTGTGTCATACCGTGCAGTGTCTCCACTAACACTATAGCTGTCGCTGTGTGTCATACCGTGCAGTGCCTCCACTAACACTATAGCTGTCGCTGTCTGTCATACCGTGCGGTGCCTCCACTAACACTATAGCTGTCGCTGTGTGTCATACCGTGCAGTGCCTCCACTAACACTATAACTGTCACTGTGTGTCATACCGTGCAGTGTCTCCACTAACATTATAACTGTCACTGTGTGTCATACCGTGCGGTGCCTCCACTAACACTATAGCTGTCGCTGTGTGTCATACCGTGCAGTGCCTCCACTAACACTATAGCTGTCGCTGTGTGTCATACCGTGCAGTGCCTCCACTAACACTATAGCTGTCACTATGTGTCATACCGTGCGGTGTCTCTACTAACACTATAGCTGTCGCTGTGTGTCATACTGTACAGTGCCTCCACTAACACTATAGCTGTCACTGTGTGTCATACCGTGCAGTGCCTCCACTGACACTATTGCTGTCACTGTGTGTCATACCGTGCGGTGCCTCCACTAACACTATAGCTGTCACTGTGTGTCATACCGTGCAGTGTCTCCACTGACACTATAGCTGTCGCTGTGTGTCATACCGTGCAGTGTCTCCACTAACACTATAGCTGTCGCTGTGTGTCATACCGTGCAGTGCCTCCACTAACACTATAGCTGTCACTGTGTGTCATACCGTGCGGTGTCTCCACTAACACTATAACTGTCGCTGTGTGTCATACCGTGCAGTGTCTCCACTGACACTATAGCTGTCGCTGTGTGTCATACCGTGCGGTGTCTCCACTGACACTATAACTGTCGCTGTGTCATACCGTGCAGTCTCCACTAACACTATAACTGTCGCTGTGTGTCATACCGTGCGGTGTCTCCACTAACACTATAGCTGTCGCTGTGTGTCATACCGTGCAGTGTCTCCACTAAAACAAAACTGTCACTGTGTGTCATACCGTGCAGTGCCTCCACTGACACTATAGCTGTCACTGTGTGTCATACCGTGCAGTGCCTCCACTGACACTATAGCTGTCGCTGTGTGTCATACCGTGCAGTGCCTCCACTGACACTATAGCTGTGGGGCGGGGATATAGCTCAGTTGGTAGCGCGCTGGATTCGTATTCAGTTGGCCGCTGTTGGCCGCTGTCAGCGTGAGTTCGATCCCAGGTTCGGCGGAAATTTATTTCAGAGTCAAATTTGTGTGCAGACTCTCTTCGGTGTCCGAACCCTCCCCCCGTGTACACTACATTGGGTGTGCACGTTAAAGATCCCACGATTGACAAAAGGGTCTTTCCTGGCAAAATTGCTTAGGCACAGTTAATAATTGTCTACCTATACCCGTGTGACTTGGAATAATAGGCCGTGAAAGGCAAATATGCGCCGAAATGGCTGCAATCTACTGGCCGTATAAAATTTCATCTCACACGGCTTCCAAGTTCTATCCGTGACTCCAGCAGGCTTTCCTCCTTCAAAACACAACTCAAAACATACCTGTTTCGTAAAGCCTTTGCTTAGCCTGAGTTGACTCTCCACAACTCTATTCTGTTATGGAACTCTCTACCCTGTATGTGCTTTATGGTCTATTTGTCAATGGTATCTTTGTGCGTGCGCGCGCGTGTGTGTGTGTGTGTGTGTGTGTGTGTGTGTGTGTGTGTGTGTGTGTGTGTGTGTGCGTGTGTGTGTACTTTTAAACATTGTACGCAAAGTTTTTGCTTAGTGCTTGGGTTCTTGGTGTTATGTCTCAGTTAAATGTATGTTTTGTATGCTTGTTGATTTGTGCTAGTTTATTCTATAATGAATTTGTAAAGCGCCTGGAGCCAATTGATGGGACTCGCGCTATAGAAAAGTTATTTATTATTATTATTATTATTATCACTGCAGAGCGCCTAGAACTGTACCCACGGAATATGCGCGATATAAGCGTCATTGATTGATTGATACCGTGCAGTGCCTCCACTGACACTATATCTGTCGCTGTGTGTCATACCGTGCAGTGCATCCACTAACACTTTAACTGTCGCTGTGTGTCATACCGTGCAGTGTCTCCACTAACACTATAACTGTCGCTGTGTGTCATACCGTGCAGTGTCTCCACTAACACTATAGCTGTCGCTGTGTGTCATACCGTGCAGTGCCTCCACTAACACTATAGCAGTCGCTATGTGTCATACCGTGCAGTGTCTCCACTAACACTATAGCTGTCGCTGTGTGTCATACCGTGCAGTGCCTCCACTAACACTATAGCTGTCGCTGTGTGTCATACCGTGCAGTGCCTCCACTAACACTATAGCTGTCGCTGTGTGTCATACCGTGCAGTGTCTCCACTAACACTATAACTGTCGCTGTGTGTCATACCGTGCAGTGTCTCCACTAACACTATAGCTGTCGCTGTGTGTCATACCGTGCAGTGCCTCCACTAACACTATAGCTGTCACTGTGTGTCATACCGTGCAGTGTCTCCACTAACACTATAACTGTCGCTGTGTGTCATACCGTGCAGTGTCTCCACTAACACTATAGCTGTCGCTGTGTGTCATACCGTGCAGTGTCTCCACTAACACTAGAGCTGTCGCTGTGTGTCATACCGTGCAATGTCTCCACTAACACTATAGCTGTCACTGTGTGTCATACCGTGCAGTGTCTCCACTAACACTATAGCTGTCACTGTGTGTCATACCGTGCAGTGTCTCCACTAACACTATAGCTGTCACTGTGTGTCATACCGTGAGTGTCTCCACTAACACTAGAGCTGTCGCTGTGTGTCATACCGTGCAGTGTCTCCACTAACACTATAGCTGTCACTGTGTGTCATACCGTGCAGTGTCTCCACTAACACTATAGCTGTCACTGTGTGTCATACCGTGCAGTGTCTCCACTAACACTATAGCTGTCACTGTGTGTCATACCGTGCAGTGTCTCCACTAACACTATAGCTGTCGCTGTGTGTCATACCGCGTGCAGTGTCTCCACTAACACTATAGCTGTCACTGTGTGTCATACCGTGCAGTGTCTCCACTAACACTATAGCTGTCACTGTGTGTCATACCGTGCAGTGTCTCCACTAACACTATAGCTGTCACTGTGTGTCATACCGTGCAGTGCCTCCACTGACACTATAGCTGTCGCTGTGTGTCATACCGTGCAGTGTCTCCACTAACACTAGAGCTGTCGCTGTGTGTCATACCGTGCAATGTCTCCACTAACACTATAGCTGTCACTGTGTGTCATACCGTGCAGTGTCTCCACTAACACTATAGCTGTCACTGTGTGTCATACCGTGCAGTGTCTCCACTAACACTATAACTGTCACTGTGTGTCATACCGTGCGGTGCCTCCACTGACACTATAGCTGTCGCTGTGTGTCATACCGTGCAGTGCCTCCACTAACACTATAGCTGTCGCTGTGTGTCATACTGTGCAGTGCCTCCACTGACGATACAGCCGTCGCTGTGTGTCATACTGTGCAGTGCCTCCACTGACAATACAGCCGTCGCTGTGTGTCATACTGTGCAGTGCCTCCACTGACGATACAGCCGTCGCTGTGTGTCATACTGTGCAGTGCCTCCACTGACACAATAGCTGTCACTGTGTGTCATACCGTGCAGTGTCTCCACTAACACTATAGCTGTCACTGTGTGTCATACCGTGCAGTGTCTCCACTAACACTATAGCTGTCACTGTGTGTCATACCGTGCAGTGCCTCCACTAACACTATAGCTGTCGCTGTGTGTCATACCGTGCAGTGTCTCCACTAACACTATAGCTGTCACTGTGTGTCATACCGTGCAGTGCCTCCACTGACACTATAGCTGTCGCTGTGTGTCATACCGTGCAGTGTCTCCACTAACACTATAACTGTCGCTGTGTGTCATACCGTGCAGTGCCTCCACTGACACTATAGCTGTCGCTGTGTGTCATACCGTGCAGTGTCTCCACTAACACTATAGCTGTCGCTGTGTGTCATACCGTGCAGTGCCTCCACTGACACTATAGGTGTCGCTGTGTGTCATACCGTGCAGTGCCTCCACTGACACTATAGCTGTCGCTGTGTGTCATACCGTGCAGTGTCTCCACTGACACTATAGGTGTCACTGTGTGTCATACCGTGCAGTGTCTCCACTAACACTATAGTTGTCACTGTGTGTCATACCGTGCAGTGTCTCCACTGACACTATAGCTGTCGCTGTGTGTCATATTCACACAAAGTGTCTCATTGTTCAAGCTCTTTAATCTCTTCAAGCAACCAAACAAAAACTCACTACAAAAAAAACAAGAGGCGAAGCCTTCAAGGCTCACGTAAGAAATCGACAAACAGTAACACAAACTCAATCACTCCGTCACACATACACACACACACACACACACACACACACACACACACACAAACACACACACACACACACACACACACACACACACACACACACACACACACACACACACACACACACACACACACAGTAAGCATCTGTGAAACTGTGCAAGAAAGCGAGACACTAGATCTGCCAACTAGTCTCGGCCCGCTCACAATAACAATGACCGAGACTTTCAGTAATTCCTTCGAGTGACGTCTAACCCTCTTACGTCATAATGCGACGTCTTCAAATGTTAAAGTTTCTATCACACACGTCAAACACTTTTGACCGAGACGTAATCTTCTTATGCGAGCTTTATCCATAGACTCGGAAATGTTAAAGTTTCTATCACACACACACACACACACACACACACACACACACACACACACACACACACACGCACGCACGCACGCACAGACAGACAAAAGTTAGCAGCGCATAGGCTACACTTACGTGAGCCAAAAACCATTGGTAGTGATCGCATTTCTTTACCTCCAAGAGCATACAAGCAATAGCAAAGTAAACCGAAAAGAGACGAAACTCAGACATATTGTGTCAGTGCAACACCTTGACAGTGTGCGACAAAGGCATCGTTTACTTGTCGGCTCTGGCAGATATATTGCATGTGGCGAAGATCTGCATTTTGGTGGAGAGCCAATATCCTCGCCTGAAAGACCATTCAAATGTACAAAGGGAACTTTCTCACTCTTCTTCGGTGTAATATTAATTCTGTATCGTGTTCTGCTTTGTAAAGCCTCCACTGCACGGTGGTAGGAGGAATGTTTGGACCGAATCCTAAAAGGGTGTCGTCACAAACCCACTGAGCGAACACACCAGAAAGCCTGCTGTATATTTTGCAGAAAGGAAAAGCAGATTTGGATGGGTCTTGTGGTATCCGTGCCAGCTTGCCATGCAGACGGTTTATATTGCAACTGAAAATAATGATTCCCATGTTCAAAAATAATCTAAATCTACATAAAAGTAATATGCGCCGGGTTGTTTTTTTCTTGGGGGGTGGTGTGTGGGGGGTTGGGTGGGTGGGGGGTGGGGGGTGGGGGGTTGGCACTGGAGTCTCATTTCAGTTCCATACAGACACCACAGCATTGCTCTCTCATTCACAGGAACACAATTCAGTAAATACTGAGTATGCGAGTTTTGTAACTGGCTTTCAACAATATTTTATGTCAAAATGTTGCCTTTCAGAACGCTCAAGAGAAATTGTTATTTAGAAAAAGTGACAGACCTTGGCGCAAGTCAAGATTTAAACAAGTCGCGTAAGGCGAAATTATTACATTTAGTCATGCTGTAAACTCACAGAATGAATCTGAACACACTGCATTTTTTCACCAAAACAAGACAGCTTCGTCAATCCCCGCGAGAAGGAAATCGCTCACTTTTCACGTGCAAAACGAAGTGAAATTGACAAGCCAGAATAGCGCGGTAGCGTATTGCGCTACAAGTAGGAAAGCGCGCTTTTCTGTATTCTTGTTAACTTTCTGAGCTTGTTGTGAATACAAAATATCATATCTATATATTTTTGGAATCAAGAAATGATAAAGAATAAGATGAAATCATTTTTGGATCGAGTTCTTAAATTTTAATCATAGTACTAGTTAACCTATGTTTGTACATTGTGATCACATTTTAAGAGTAAACATAACATTACCTGCTATTCAGACTTGGTCGTGTGACAGACGTTTTCTTCCACACGAGATTAGGTTGATTGTCTAACGAAGCCGTCAGCTAATCGAGTGTGGAAGAAAGCTCTGTCACACGACCAAGTCGGAATAGCATTTAATAACACAAACACACGATCATACATCATCATCTAATAACACAAACACACGATCATACAGCATCATCTAATGACACAAACACACGATCATACATCATTATCTAATAACAAAAACATACGATCATACAGCATCATCTAATAACACAAACACACGATCATACAGCATCATCTAATAACACAAACACACGATCATACAGCATCATCTAATAACACAAACACACGATCATACAGCATCATCTAATAAAACAAACACACGATCATACAACATCATCTAATGACACAAACACACGATCATACAGCATCATAACACAAACACACGATCATACAGCATCATCTAATAAAACAAACACACGATCATACAACATCATCTAATGACACAAACACACGATCATACAGCATCATCTAATAACACAAACATACGATCATACAGCATCATCTAATGACACAAACACACGATCACACAGCATCATAACACAAACACACGATCATACAGCATCATCTAATAACACAAACATACGATCATACAGCATCATCTAATAACACAAACACACGATCATACAGCATCATCTAATAACACAAACATACGATCATACAGCATCATCTAATAACACAAACACACGATCATACAGCATCATCTAATGACACAAACACACGATTATACAGCATCATCTAATAACACAAACACACGATCATACAGCATCATCTAATAACACAAACACACGATCATACAGCATCATCTAATAACACAAACACACGATCATACAGCATCATCTAATAACACAAACACACGATCATACAGCATCATCTAATAACACAAACACACGATCATACAGCATCATCTAATAACACAAACACCACACGATCATACAGCATCATCTAATGACACAAACACACGATCATACAGCATACAGAACTGACATGTGTGTCATGTTGACAAGATATACCTGAATGGCACGAAGAACTTACAGGGAACCCGTTTCTTTCCCTGGGTATCATCTGTTAAGAGTTCTGATGCGACTGTTTCAGCCTCTGCACAAGTGGATGAAATACTACAAGCTCCCATCCCTGATCATTGGCTCTATCGACGCCCGTTTTTAACCGCTTGCTTCCCTTTATATAATAAACCGTCCATAGATCGTCGTTCTCCCGAACTAACTCCTTATTATCCTACATACGTGAGAGAGACACCCGTGAGATAATAATCGTTCAAATCACACGTGTGTATATCATGCAAATGAGGTCATGTCAAGCCAGTCTGGCAGAGACCTGTTTTTCAATCAATCAATCAATCAATCAATCAATGAGGCTTATATCGCGCATATTCCGTGGGTACAGTTCTAGGCGCTCAGCAGTGATGCCGTGTGAGATGAAATTTTATACGGCCAGTAATTGCAGCCATTTCGGCGCATATTTACCTTTCACGGCCTATTATTCCAAGTCACACGGGTATAGGTAGACAATTATTAACTGTGCCAAAGCAATTTTGCCAGGAAAGACCCTTTTGTCAATCGTGGGATCTTTAACGTGCACACCCAATGTAGTGTACACGGGGGGGAGTTCGGACACCGAAGAGAGTCTGCACACAAAGTTGACTCTGAAATAAATTTCCGCCGAACCTGGGATCGAACTCACGCTGACAGCGGCCAACTGAATACAAATCCAGCGCGCTACCAACTGAGCTATATCCCCGCCCCACTGCTTATGATGCCAAAGTCACCGAGACAAACGTCATTATAGAAAAAAAATTGCGCTCGGTAATTACCCTCGATAAATCTTTAGAACTAACACGTCACGCCACACTTTCAGAGTGACGTTTCTTTGCTTTGACGTAATAGATTGCACGAGGCTTTAGAAGAGATCGAGGTTCCAAAACAAACGTCTTCAATGCAATTTAGCTGCCTCGACTGCAGGACATTTTCAGTAAAATACACGCAAGTACAGTATGTAGGATAAACAGAATACTACATGGCTTGCTGTGTCGTACCAGATTTACACTCGTTGCTTTTTCAAATAGTGAACAGCTCGCTTTTGCTCGCAGTTCAATATTTAAAAAAATAACTCGTGTAAATCTGGTACGACACAGCAAGCCATGTAGTATTCTCTATGTATGTCACGGAGAATAGAGGATTTTGGGTATTTTTCATGCAATGACATCAGCGCTTTTCGGCGATTGGTCTAGGCATTTCGTATCAATAATGTCGGTCACGCTTGAAATTATCGCTACTTCATATTGCTTTCCAAACTTTTACGAAGTGATCGGGAGCGTAGGGTCAGTTATGAACTGAATTAGCCCCGAACATTGAGATATAGAGAACAGTACACAAATACGAACGGAGAGGCTCGGAAACTCAAGTCAGTCGTCACCACGCTCGAGAACTCAAGTGTAATATTTGAAGTTAAAATCTCCCTCGACTACAATGCGACAGATTAGCTCAGTTGGTAACGCGCTCGATCATGCGCTAGTCCTTACCTTTGTGGTCCCGGGTTCGATCCGCTTCGACGGCAATTTTATTTTTATTTTTGTCTGAACTCGTAATTCTTGTATTTCATTCGTTTGCTTCATTCCAAACGTTTTGGATTATGAAATGAATCGAAATGATAAAAAAAAAGTTGCATATAAATTATATTGATTACTTCCAGCGGGACAATATCCCCGGCCGCCGAATTACCCATTCAAATTTTTTTTTAGTAACATCGGCTTTGGTAAAAATGGATTGCCCTATAGGCAACACCGCGACTACATGTAATGATGATATCAAGAAAACGTACAAAACACAAAAACGAACGGGGAAAACGACGGGTCAACAGCGCTTCTGGGGTGATAACGTGAGACAACTCCTGCAATCTTGCCGCGAGGTGGCTCCAGTTACCAGCCGAAAGAAAGAAGGGGCATAACCTAACCAGAACTGACCATTGTCTGTTTACCGTATAAAATGCACGACTGACACACGAACTGTTACCAAACCGATATGCTATTTGGGACCAATGAAAGTTTGTTTTCCTTTCTCGTGTGATCTAGCCGCGAGGTGGCGCCAGTTACCAGTCGAAAGCAAGAGGGGGCATAACCTTACCAGAACCGCCCATTGCGTAATTCGAAAACTGACCTGGGCACGTGGCATGCAGTTATGTTGGCAGTTCAAGTCTTAGTTTTAACGCCATTATGGTAAGCGGCCTTGTGGCGGGGTGGTAAGACGTTTGCCTCCAATGGTAAGCGGCCTTGTGGCGGGGTGGTAAGCGGCCTTGTGGCGGGGTGGTAAGCGGCCTTGTGGCGGGGTGGTAAGCGGCCTTGTGGCGGGGTGGTAAGCGGCCTTGTGGCGGGGTGGTAAGCGGGCTTGTGGCGGGGTGGTAAGACGTTTGCCTCCAATGCCAGCGGTCTCGGGTTTGAGTCCCAAAGACTTTCGTAAAACATGTTTTTTTTAATTTTTGTTTTCTTCTTTTCTGAACTCTATATTCTTGTATTTTATTCTTTTTGATTTATCCCAAAGGTTTTGAGTCGTGTATTGAAAATCGAATATAGTGCGTGAGTGCCCTTGAACAGCTTTCCCACAATCCCGTATTCTATTTTTAATACCCGGGAAATCCCCAAGGAAAGGTCAAAGGGCATATGTATCCCCGCGTGTCGACTGCTGGTAATAGTAGATAAATAATTCTACACTAATCGACATCAAAAATTAAACACATACATTTAGCTGTAGAACTTTGTGATGCGGCCAGTTATAGTAAAATCAAGTATATTGCCAGAAAGGTAATTCATTCCCCTACCGTTTGAAACAATGAGTTTCATTTTTCATCAATTAGTTTTTATGCAGTGTACCGGAGACCTAGGACACCCCCCAAAATCAGTAAGATGAGGCGCTGCTGCAACTGAAGGTGGCAGTTAAATCATCGTCATGAACAACGACAGTGCTGTTTCAACTAAAGGTGGCGGTGACATCATCGTCATTAACAACGACAGTGCTGCTTCAAGTGAAGATGGCTGTGCATCGTCATGAACAACGACTGTGCATGCTTCAACCCGAAGGTGGCGGTTAAATCATCGTCATGAACAACAGCGCTGCTGCAACTAAAGGTGGCTGTGACATCATCGTGATGAATAACAACAGCGCTGCTTCAACAGAAGGTGGCTGTTGTGGAGATCGCTAGATACCACTGGAATCGAATGGAAGGATAAAGAACATTATGGAACTTACTTTGATTAAGTGCGCAGTCACTCATGACGTAAGCGTAGACGCTCATCGAACAGATGGAACTGTGTAGATCTAACCAGATTAGTGTCGATGTTTCCCGAATATTCTCGTATGTCCATTAACTATATAAGTAGGGCTGCGCACACGTATTGTTGTTCTTTACCAGTCTTGCACTTGTTCTTTCTTACACTGTGCTGAGAGATATTGTCACCGTTGTTCCAGCTGTTAATAAATCTACAGAACCTACACAAATCGTTGTGTCTCCTTTGCGACTGAGAGTGACGAAAGGAAAAACACGACAACTGGCGTCGCCGACAGTTACTTCCCTTGTCTATTCGGAGTGACTTATTACTGCAAAATGACGGAAACAGAGCAGCTGATAACGCTTCTAAGGGAGCAGTTGGAGCAACAGCAACGCCAGCACAAGGAAGATATGGAGCAACAAATGCACCAGATGGAGATGATGATGAAAGTGTTCAGTGGTGCCGCAGCTTCTGCCAGGGAGGAAAGCTACAACGATCCGAGTGCTTCGAATCTACGTTTTCCCATTACTACACAGGCAGCTGCAATCCCATCTTTTGTTGCGTTTGATGCAACATCGGAACTGTGGCCTGACTACTGGTCAAGATTTTGCACGTTTGTGGTCGCCAACTCCGTGCCGGAGCAGCGCAAGGCTCAAGTTTTCTTGACGAATCAGACTGCTACGGTCTACAAACAACTGGCAAATCTGGCTACTCAGCAAAATCCGCCCAAGGACATCAACAGTTTGACAATGGACGAGATTGTCAAATTCATGAAAGAACAGTTCGACCCGAAACTCTTCATAGTGCGAGAACGTTTCAAGTTCTGGAGTGACATGAAACGGAAGCCAGGCGAAACTCTCCAGGAGTTAGCAGCGCGCATACGCCAAGACGCCGCTACCTGTGACTTTCCTTCGATCAAAAACCCACAAGACGAAGCTCTGAGACAGAGATTCATATGTTCTGTCAACAATGAGGCTGTCTTAAAGGCTCTATTCAAGATCAAGGACACAGAGCTGGATTTCGCACGTGCTGTCCAAGTCGCGATTGAGACTGAAGACGCAGCGATGGTTGCCAAGGAAACTGTCTACGGTTCCAAGACCATGCCAGTCAACAAGGTCCACCAGAACAAGACTACGGGTCCACGAAAGAACCACAAGCAGTCTAATTCCACAGACAGGAAGTGCTACCGATGTGGAAAGGCCCACAAAGCAACAGACTGCCCCTACAAAGAAGCCAAATGCCGATACTGTGACGTCACAGGACATTTGGAAGCTGTCTGTAGAAAAAAGCAACATCAGAATCGGGAACGACATTCCCAAGCTTCCGTGAAGAGAGTCACGAAAGCAGAGCTTGTCAACGCGATCCTCGGTGAAGTTCCCCAAGATACTCCTAGGTTGGATGTACCCATAACAATCCAGGACCGACAGTTCACCATGGAACTGGACACCGCAACTACGGGAAATTTTGTTTCTCTTCCGGTCTGGAGACAACTAGGAAAACCGAAGCTGGATGACGTCACACATCGTTACGAGTCTGCCAGCAAGCACGACCTGCCCGTGCTGGGAACTTTCATGGGCCAAACCAAGGATCCAGTGACTGGTAAGCAAAGCTCAATTCCGTACATCGTCACCAAGATCCCTCATCTGAATCTGCTAGGACGCAACGCAATCCAGACTCTGGGAATTTCTGTGGACAATGCTCTAGGACTGAGGAGCATAGAGAGTCACGCTAAGAGTGAGGGTGCAAAACCTACGCATCCAGCGACCTCCAACGCGCCTTATGCTGCCCTGCAACGAGATTGTCACAGACTGTCTGATAAATTCCCAAATCTCTTCAAACAAGAATTGGGATGTCTCAAGGACTTCGAACTGGACGTGAAGTTCAAGTCTGATGCGAAGCCGGTTTTTCACAAGGCACGTCCGGTACCTTTCGCTCTTCGTGATGACCTCGCCAAAGGCTACGAAGAAGGCATCGCCAAAGGAGTCTGGAAGCCAGTCCAGTTCAACGAATACGGAACGCCAGCGGTACCAATTCGTAAGGCACAAACCTCGGGCACCCTGAAGCCCAAGTTACGGATCTGTGGTGACTACTCAGTGGGCATCAATGATCAGCTTGAAGATCACCGTCATCCAATGCCACTCCCAGAGGAACTGATGCAGAAGCTAGGAGGTGGATTCGGATACACCAAGATCGATCTTGCTGATGCCTACAACCAGATCAAGCTGGCACCAGAGAGTCAACGCAGGCTAGCCCTCAGCACTCACCGTGGGGTACTCCTGCAGCAACGACTTCCTTTCGGGATAAAGTCAGCACCTGGTTACTTTCAAGAGATCATGGAAAACCTGACCTGTGATCTACCTGGTGTTGCCGTCTTCCAAGATGATATACTCGTCAGCGGGAAGGACGCCAACGACCACCTGAGCAACCTGGAACGTTTGCTCACTCGTCTGAACGACAAAGGACTCAGATGTCGTCGTGAAAAGTGCGAGTTCGCACAAGCCAGTGTGGAATACCTTGGACATACCTTATCGGCCGAAGGGATCTCCAAAGGATCGAAGGTCGAGGCAGTTTTGAAAATGCCAGCCCCTACGGACGTCTCAAGCTTGAAGTCTTTCTTGGGCTCAGTTCAGTTTTACGGGAAGTTCATCCCTAACCTGGCCAGCATGGCAGAGCCGCTCTACCGCCTGACGAAGAAGGCGAACCCCTGGAAGTGGGGAGATGAGGAACAGGCAGCATTTGAACAGTTGAAAAATGTGCTTTCCTCGGATCAAGTTCTGGTACACTTCGATCCAAACAAGACTTTGGGACTAGCTTGTGACGCGTCCAACGTTGGAATTGGAGCAGTCCTATTTCATCGCTATCCAGATGGAAGCGAGCGCCCAATCGCCAACGTGTCCAAGACTCTCACGGCTGCAGAAAGGAACTACAGCCAAATCCACAAGGAGGCATCCAAGTCTCAGATGACTCCAGACTTGAAAGCTGTCGTCAAGGTAACCAGACAGTACAAGGCCGGAGATCCTGTGTATGCTCTGTACCATGGACCTCGCCGAGACAAACAACACCGATGGGTACCAGCAGTCATCAAGAAGTCTCTGGGTACTCGCTGCTTCAACGTCATGGTCATTCCTCATGGTCCAGTATGGAGACGACACTGGGAACAGCTACAGCCACGCTACACCACTGAGGAAGACAATGAACCTGGTGAGGAAGTGGACACTGTTTCTGAACTTGTAACAGATCACCCCATGGAGATCTTGGAAACTGTGCCACAAACTCGGAGACAGACCAAACCCAAAGGTACTCCATCCGTTCCAGAGTATGGACCAGACAATCCAAGACGGTCAAAGAGAACACGCAAACCCACAGAGAGACTTTGCTGTTGATGCTTCAGGAGTAGCATCAGTTTAGGTGGGGAGGTGTTGTGGAGATCGCTAGATACCACTGGAATCGAATGGAAGGATAAAGAACATTATGGAACTTACTTTGATTAAGTGCGCAGTCACTCATGACGTAAGCGTAGACGCTCATCGAACAGATGGAACTGTGTAGATCTAACCAGATTAGTGTCGATGTTTCCCGAATATTCTCGTATGTCCATTAACTATATAAGTAGGGCTGCGCACACGTATTGTTGTTCTTTACCAGTCTTGCACTTGTTCTTTCTTACACTGTGCTGAGAGATATTGTCACCGTTGTTCCAGCTGTTAATAAATCTACAGAACCTACACAAATCGTTGTGTCTCCTTTGCGACTGAGAGTGACGAAAGGAAAAACACGACAGTGGCGGTGAAATCATAAATAACAGACTTCTGGTCTCTGCTATTGTGCGTTTACTAATTATTCTTTTCAGTTCCTAGCTGTGAGAAAGGATCGCTTCATTTGAGCGACAGAACACCTGGACTGACACACACACACACACACACACACACACACACACACACACACACACACACACACACACACACACACACACACACACACACACACACACACGCCACACTGCATGAAGATAAATGAAAAAATAATGGCACAGAAAACACGCCCTTCAATTGGCGGTTTATAAAACATAAAATACATGTTGCGATGTTCCGTGCAGTGAGGTGACCAGCAGTGGATGTCTCGATGTGTGATGCTTCACAGCGGGGTCATGTTTCACAAACCGTAACGTATGACGGCTTACTAGCGCCAAAACTAAAAATTAGTAATTAACCCGTGAAAGTTACTAATTTTCACGAGAAAATTACAATTCTGACGGGAAAATTACTAATTTTCACGTGTTAATTACTAATTTTCTAGTGTTAATAACTAATTTTCAAGTGTTAATGTCTAATTTTCAGTTTTGGCTCGCTTCCTGACGGCTTACTAGTGCCAAAACTAAAAATTAGTAATTTTCACGCGTTAATTACTAATTTTCTTGTACCTCGTGACTGTGGGGGCTCAATGCGCATGCGCGACTGTTTCACCTGCCAGAGCAAAACATCCTTCGATTCGAAACTTTTCTGGTCCATAGTTCTTTAATTAGATGTAAATTAACACCAAGAGCTGAGCGCATGTGTAGATAACCGTGACATACAACTGTCTGTCCGAAAACTTGTTGATTAACGAATTCTATCGAAAGATATTTGTGAAAGTGTGTGAGTCTCGATGAAGAGATCCGTCTGCTAGTCGTCGGACCTTTTGCACATGTCCGACCGGCCGCCATTTTTCCTCTCTCGGTTCGAACATTTTCGGATCGATTGTCCTTCCCTAATACACTTTTAAGCAAATGTATGAGTGTGGTAGTGGAAACAAATATGAAGTACAGCTGTCTGCCTGACAACTTGTCGAATAAGGAATTATATTGAAAGATATCTGTGAAAGTGTGAGACCACAGCCGATCAAAAGTCCGTCTGCTACGAACAGCTTCGTTTCGAAAGTTTTCAGGATCGATTATTCTTTTCTAAGATACCCAAAACAACGTTTAGGATAGCGCTATTGCAGAAAACAGTGAAATGCATCTTCCCGTCGAATTACTTGCTCGATAAGGCCTTCTATTAAAAGATATTTTAGAAATAGTGTGAGAGTGATGTTTGCCGGGCGTTGAAGCCTCTCAGTGAGGACTCTTAAAGTCCGACTACTGTGACCGAAAACGAGGCAAAAATGAAAATTAGTAATTAACACTGTTAATTACTAATTTTCACGTGAATGTTTATTTTGAATGTTTTATGTATGTTATTATTATTACGGACACAAACGCTCAGCAATGTAATTTCTCTTTTAGAGATTAATAAAGTTATTGTATTGTATTGTATTGTATTGTATTGAAAACGATAACCCTAGGTTTTGGCACAAGTAAGCCGTCATAGTAACGAGCACACACGAACGGTGTTTGGGGAACGTGTCTGCTTTGTGACTGACAGGAGCTCAACTCTTCACAGGACTAAGAAATAGCCGACATTGGACCCATTGCAGCAAGACAAACTAAAACTGTTATTGCCGCCACTGCCTCCAGATATACCAGCAGTGACATCTTCGTCAGCTTCAACTGAAGGTGGCGGTGACATCATCGTCACGAACAACGCCAGCGCTGCTTCAACTGAAGGTGGCGGTGACATCATTGTCATGAACAACGACAGCGCCGCTTCAACTAAAGGTGGCGCTTCAACTAAAGGTGGCGTTTAAGTCATCGTCATTAACAACAATAGCTCTGCTTCAACTGAAGGTGGCGGCGACATCATCGTCACGAACAAAACGACAGTGCTTCTTCAAGTGAAGATGGCGGTGACATCATCGTCATGAACAACGACAGTGCTGCTTTAACTAAAGGTGGCGGTGACATCATCGTCATGAGCAACGACAGTGCTGCTTCAAGTGAAGATGGCGGTGACATCATTGTCATGAACAACGACAGTGCTGCTTCAACTAAAGGTGGCGGTGACATCATAGTCATTAACAATGACGGTGCTGCTTCAACTAAAGGTGGCGGTGACATCATCGTCATGAACAACGACAGTGCTTCTTCAAGTGAAGATGGCGGTGACATCATCGTCATGAACAACGACAGTGCTGATTCAACTAAAGGTGGCAGTGACATCATCGTCACGAACAACAACAGCGCTGCTTCAACTGAGGGTGGCGGTGACATCATTGTCATGAACAACGACAGCGCCGCTTCAACTAAAGGTGGCGTTTAAGTCATCGTCATTAACAACAATAGCTCTGCTTCAACTGAAGGTGGCGGTGAAATCATCGTCATGAACAACGACAGTGCTGCTGCAACTGAAGGTGGCGGCGACATCATCGTCACGAACAACGACAGTGCTGCTGCAACTGAAGATGGCGGCGACATCATCGTCATGAACAACGACAGTGCTTCTTCAAGTGAAGATGGCGGTGACATCATCGTCATGAACAACGACAGTGCTGCTTTAACTAAAGGTGGCGGTGACATCATCGTCATGAGCAACGACAGTGCTGCTTCAAGTGAAGATGGCGGTGACATCATTGTCATGAACAACGACAGTGCTGCTTCAACTGAAGGTGGCGGTGACATCATTGTCATTAACAACGACGGTGCTGCTTCAACTAAAGGTGGCGGTGACCTCATCGTCATGAACAACGACAGTGCTTCTTCAAGTGAAGATGGCGGTGACATCATCGTCATGAACAACGACAGTGCTGATTCAACTAAAGGCGGAAGTGACATCATCGTCACGAACAACAACAACGCTGCTTCAACTGAGGGTGGCGGTGACATCATCGTCACGAACAACGACAGTGCTGCTTCAACTGAGGATGGCGGTGACATCATCGTCATGTACAACGACTGTGCTGCTTCAACTAAAGGTGGCGGTGACATCATCGTCATCAACAACGACAGTGATATCCCCAGAGAGAAAACCTTCATAATTAATCACCTTATATTGATATCGAATATGTGCATAAGCCAGTTTAAGTACGGAAATCCAAAAACTAACATGAAGGTCTTATTTCAGAACCAAGCTCGACTTCGAAATCTCTAGTAAAATTGAACTGTGTATAAGAATATAGATAAATAGTAGTATAGTGCTGTTAATGTAAAGTTATTTATATATGCGCCGTATGATGCTGTGCTGAAAACTAGTACTGTAATTGGTAATTTGTAAATTCTCGCCTTTGTCCATCGAGCGTTGGATTAATTAACTTGTTATGTATTGTCCCGCTGAAAATGATATTACTTAACAGAAATATGGGAACAACAGCAACAACAACACACACACACACACACACACACACACACACACACACACACACACACACACGCACTCACATACACACACGCACATACACGCAAACAAACGCACAAACTACTAGACATAGCAAAGGTGAATGAAATAGCTGTAACGTTAGAGTAACTGTAGTGAAGAGTGTCCATTATATTGTGACGGGAACGCCGTCAACACGATAAAGTTTGCAGCAGCAAAGGCAGTCCAGAATAGAATTTGGATTGTCATTGCAAATGCCAGCTTTTCCCCGTATGTCATAATGCATGAGAATAATGTAGTTAGGATTTCTGTAAGGAATGAGTTTTAGTTTCGATATGGGCGATAGCCGCCATGTTGTTTTGTCAGCAAGTTAGATGCTGGGAATAAGACGAAAAGTTAACAAACCTGTTATTGTAGCGTTAGTTGAATAGTTGAACGTTTTAAGCAGTAGGAGAAGTTATAATAAATATGTTCCCGGGTCATTAGAGCCCGTTTTAAAGCTCGGTAGGAGACACGATCGGCTTAGCGACCGATGAAAGTTGTGTTCTATTGAACAACGGTCTGACGACCGGAGCAGACGAAATGTTGATCTAATGGGCGATTGAAGCTCTTTTGAATAGAATAAAATTGTAGAGCAAGCGAGTGTGTTGAAATGTTAATGAAATGATATCTGCGGACATCGTAATTGTAGGGAAAGTAGGGATAATGAGGGATTATATTTTACTGCGGATGATTCCGCGAGAGAGTCGGCCATTGTTGCTAATTTAGCCAATGCGAAACATCAGGACATTATTTTAGAGTTGCTAGGAAAGAATGGGTATAAAAGATCGGAGCGCAGAAAGGTCGTTAGGTTTTGCAGGATAAATTTGACAGAGTAGGGTAAATTGTTAGCAGTAAAGAATCTTGAGATTCTCTTTCATTCAAATAGGCAGAATAGGAGTACGTTTAGATACAAAGGACGATCATCACCACTCGGGCCAGTCGAATTGTCTGGTTCCGAGCGATCCAAAAGATAGGCTAGGAGAAACATCGTCGTAGACAGATAGAAACTAAACCAAATCGGACCGGGTAGGTCCGACAAATTTAGATAGTTAGGCGACATTAAACTTAGAGGACGTACACGCGCGTTGGTTAAACCCATTGCAGTCGGGTTCGGACTTCGCCTTGTACGTTCCTAAATAGGAGTAGCACTTTGAGATTAGGGCCAAAAACATTGTTGACGAGATAAGGGCTGAGGCCTGGGTTTCTCAACGATCAAAAATAGCAGTAGGAAGTCTCAGACTATCCCTTTAATAAACCTTTAGCCTGGTGAGGAAAGAACTGTTCTTCCGTTTGCAGCCAGGAAAAATAAGTAGCATCCCTATCGAAATTCTAGATATCCAACTTTAGCTAGTTAGGGAATAAAGATATCCTGTGTGGATCAAAGATTAGTTAGTTAGGCGTCAGACTGCAGAACCTCATCTTAGATAGATTCGGGGGTTGGGAGAGTAGGTATTTTAGACGACATATTACTAGAGCGAAAGCGTGTGCCTGTAAGGTGAATTTGGTATCATGTAATTTGTATTTGATTTACCATTTTATGCTGGTCGTTTGACCATTTTGATAAATAAACCTGCTCGAAATATTACAACCTATGTGTGGACTCCCTTCATGTTTGATTGGTGTTCAAGTTGATTGAGTTCCTGTTCAGTTCATAGAATTAAGTGTTGACCAGTCAAGCCGGAATCTTAGGAAAAGCAAAGAGATAGCAATAGACTAGGGTTAGATTTGCATTGCACTAGGAGATAGGGAAAAACACAACGCGAGGTAACATCACAAAAGAAAAATAACATCAACCGCATGCACTAGTCTGCAACGCTGGGCAGAGAGAAACATATAGGCAAATTTATCTCTCTCTGTTCCTCTTTACAACTTTTACTAGTTCTCGCCGGCAATTAGCTTAGAAACAACAACATAGTAAGCTGTAGAATTAGGAGAACTGCCACAATATGAATACATGTCCAGGCTAGGTATTAAGGATAAGCGGAAAGAAGTAGAAAAAATAAAAACAAGTCGCGTAAGGCGAAAATACAATATTTAGTCAAGTAGCTGCCATTTTTCAGCAAGACCGTATACTCGTAGCATCGTCAGTCCACCGCTCATGGCAAAGGCAGTGAAATTGACAAGAAGAGCGGGGTAGTAGTTGCGCTAAGAAGGATAGCACGCTTTTCTGTACCTCTCTTTGTTTTAACTTTCTGAGCGTGTTTTTAATCCAAACATATCATATCTATATGTTTTTGGAATCAGGAACCGACAAGGAATAAGATGAAAGTGTTTTTAAATTGATTTGGACAATTTAATTTTGATAATAATTTTTATATATTTAATTTTCAGAGCTTGTTTTTAATCCGAATATAACATATTTATATGTTTTTGGAATCAGCAAATGATGGAGAATAAGATAAACGTAAATTTGGATCGTTTTATAAATTTTTATTTTTTTTTACAATTTTCCGATTTTTAATGACCAAAGTCATTAATTAATTTTTAAGCCACCAAGCTGAAATGCAATACCGAACCCCGGGCTTTGTCGAAGATTACTTGACCAAAATTTGAACCAATTTGGTTGAAAAATGAGGGCGTGACAGTGCCGCCTCAACTTTCACGAAAAGCCGGATATGACGTCATCTAAGACATTTATCAAAAAAATGAAAAAAACATCTGGGGATTTCATACCCAGGAACTCTCATGTCAAATTTCATAAAGATCGGTCCAGTAGTTTAGTCTGAATCGCTCTACACACACACACACACACACAGACACACACACACACACACGCACATACACCACGACCCTCGTTTCGATTCCCCCTCGATGTTAAAATATTTAGTCAAAACTTGACTAAATATAAAAAGACCCATGAAGAAGGATGCTCCCCGCCCAACAAAAAAGAAAAGAAAAAAAAAGAAAAAAGAAAAAAGAAAAACAAGTCGCGTAAGGCGAAAATACAATATTTAGTCAAGTAGCTGTCGAACTCACAGAATGAAACTGAACGCAATGCAACGCAGCAAGACCGTATACTCGTGGTCCACCGCTCACGGCATAGGCAGTGAAATTGACAAGAAGAGCGGGGTAGTGGTTACGCTATGCTGCATAGCACGCTTTTCTGTACCTCTCTTCGTTTTAACTTTCTGAGCGTGTTTTTAATCCAAACATATCATATCTATATGTTTTTGGAATCAGGAACCGACAAGGAATAAGATGAAACTGTTTTTAAATTGATTTGGAAAATTTAATTTTGATCATAATTTTTATATATTTAATTTTCAGAGCTTGTTTTTAATCCGAATATAACATATTTATATGTTTTTGGAATCAGCAAATGATGGAGAATAAGATAAACGTAAATTTGGATCGTTTTATAAATTTTTATTTTTTTTTACAATTTTCCGATTTTTAATGACCAAAGTCATCAATTAATTTTTAAGCCACCAAGCTGAAATGCAATACCGAAGTCCGGGCTTCGTCGAAGATTACTTGACCAAAATTTCAACCAATTTGGTTGAAAAATGAGGGCGTGACAGTGCCGCCTCAACTTTCACGAAAAGCCGGATATGACGTCATCAAAGACATTTATCAAAAAAATGAAAAAACAATTCGGGGATTTCATACCCAGGAACTCTCATGTCAAATTTCATAAAGATCGGTCCAGTAGTTTAGTCTGAATAGCTCTACACACACACACACACACACACACACACACACACACGCACAGACAGACACACATACACCAGGACCCTCGTTTCGATTCCCCCTCGATGTTAAAATATTTAGTCAAAACTTGACTAAATATAAAAAGAAGGGTTGCAGCAGCCTGCATGCAACTGAGGTCCAAAAAAAAAAGAAAAAAAACCCCAAGGACAGTGCTTCTTCAAGTGAAGATGGCGGTGACATCATCATCATGAACAACGACAGTGCTGCTTCAACTGAAGGTGGCGGTGACATCATCGTCATGAACAACGACAGTGCTTCTTCAAGTGATTCACTGTTGTTGAATTAACGAACGGTGTTTGGGGAACGTGTCTGCTTTGTGACTGACAGGAGCTCAACTCTTCACAGGACTAAGAAATAGCCGACATTGGACCCATTGCAGCAAGGCAGACTAAAACTGTTATTGCCGCAACTGCCTCCAGATATATCAGCAGTGACATCTTCGTCAGCTTCAACTGAAGGTGGCGGTGACATCATCGTCACGAACAACGCCAGCGCTGCTGCACCTGAAGTTGGTTGTGACATCATCGTCACGAACAACGACTGCGCTGCTGCACCTGAAGTTGGTTGTGACATCATCGTCACGAACAACGACTGCGCTGCTGCACCTGAAGTTGGTTGTGACATCATCGTCATGAACAACAACAGTGCTGCTTCAACTATAGGTGGCGGTGACATCATCGTCACGAACAACGACAGCACTGCTGCAACTGAAGGTGGCGGTGACATCATCGTCACAAACAACGACAGCGCTGCTGCAACTGAAGGTGGCGGTGACATCATCGTCACGAACAGCGACAGTGCTGCTGCAACTGAAGATGGCGGTGACATCATCGACATGTACAACGACAGTGCTGCTTTAACTGAAGATGGCGGTGAAATCATCGTCACGAACAGCAACAGCGCTGCTTCAACTGAAGGTGGCGGTGAAATCATCGTCATGAACAACGACAGTGCTGCTGCAACTGAAGGTGGTGGTGACATCATCGTCATGAACAACGACAGTGCTCTTTCAACTGAAGGTGGCGGTGACATCATCGTCACGAAAAACGACAGTGCTGTTTCAACTGAAGATGGCGGCGACATCATCGTCATGAACAACGACAGTGCTTCTTCAAGTGAAGATGGCGGTGACATCATCGTCATGAACAACGACAGTGCTTCTTTAACTAAAGGTGGCGGTGACATCATCGTCATGAACAACGACAGTGCTGCTTCAAGTGAAGATGGCGATGACATCATCGTCATGTTCAACGACAGTGCTGCTTCAACTAAAGGTGGCGGTGACATCATCGTCACGAACAACGACAGCGCTGTTGCAACTGAAGTTGGTGGTGACATCATCGTCATGAACAACAACAGTGCTGCTTCAACTATAGGATGCGGTGACATCATCGTCACGAACAACGACAGCGCTGCTGCAACTGAAGGTGGCGGTGACATTATCGTCACGAACAACGACAGTGCTGCTGCAATTGAATATGGCGGTGACTTCATCGTCACGAACAACGACAGTGCTGCTTCAACTAAAGATGGCGGTGACATCTACGTCATGAACAACAACAGTGCTGCTGCAACTGAAGGTGGCTGTGACATCATCGTCACGAACAACAACAGCGCTGCTTCAACTAAAGGTGGCGGTGACATCATCGTCACGAACAACGACAGTGCTGCTGCAACTAAAGGTGGTGGTGACATCATCGTCATAAACAACAACAGCGCTGCTTTAACTGAAGGTGGCGGTTAAATCGTCGTCATAAACAACAACAGCGCTGCTTCAACTAAAGGTGGCGGTGACATCCGCGTCAAGAAATACGACAGTGCTGCTTCAAGTGAAGATGGCGGTGACATTATCCTCATGAACAACAACAGCGCTGCTTTAACTGAAGGTGGTGGTAACATCATCGTCATGAACAACGACGGTTCTGCTTCAAGTAAAGATGGCGGTGACATCATCGTCATGAACAACGACAGTGCTGCTTCAAGTGAAGATGGTGGTGACATCATCGTCATGAACAACAACAGTGCTGCTTCAACTATAGGATGCGGTGACATCATCGTCACGAACAACGACAGCGCTGCTGCAACTGAAGGTGGCGGTGACATTATCGTCACGAACTACGACAGTGCTGCTGCAACTGAAGATGGCGGTGACATCATCGTCATGAACAACGACAGTGCTGCTTTAACTGAAGGTGGCGGTGACATCATCGTCATGAACAACAACAGCGCTGCTTCAACTGAAGGTGGCGGTGACATCATCGTCACGAACAACGACATCGCTGCTGCAACTGAAGGTGGCGGTGACATTATCGTCACGAACAACAACAGCGCTGCTTCAACTAAAGGTGGCGGTGACATCCGCGTCAAGAAATACGACAGTGCTGCTTCAAGTGAAGATGGCGGTGACATTATCCTCATGAACAACAACAGCGCTGCTTTAACTGAAGGTGGTGGTGACATCATCGTCATGTACAACGACAGCGCTACTTCATCTAAAGGTGGCGGTTACATTTTCGTCATGAACTACAACAGCGCTGCTTCAACTGAAGGCGGCGGTGACATCATCGTCACGAACTACAACAGCGCTGCTTCAACTGAAGGCGGCGGTGACATCATCGTCATGAACAACAACAGCGCTGCTTGAACTGAAGGTGACGGTGAAATCATCGTCATAAACAACGACAGCGCTGCTTCAACTAAAGGTAGCGTTGAAGTCATCGTCATAAACAACGACAGCGCTGCTTCAACTGAAGGTGGCGGTGAAATCATCGTCATGAACAACGACAGTGCTGCTGCAACTGAAGGTGGCTGTGACATCATCATCACGAACAACAACAGTGCTGCTTCAACTGAAGGTGGCGGTGACATCATCGTCACGAACAACGACAGTGCTGCTTCAACTGAAGATGGCGTCGACATCATCGCCACGAACAACAACAGCGCTGCTTCAACTAAAGGTGGCGGTGAAATTATTGTCATGAACAACAACAGCGCTGCTGCAAATGAAGGTGGCGGTGACATCATCGTCATGAACAACGACAGCGCTGCTTTAACTGAAGATGGCGGTAACATAATTGCAATGAACAACGACAGCGCTGCTTTAACTGAAGATGACGGTGACATAATTGCAATGAACAACAACATCGCTGCTGCAACTAAAGGTGGCTGTGACATCATCGTCATGAACAACAACAGCGCTGCTTCAACAGAAGGTGGCGGTGAAATCATAGATAAAAGACTTCTGGTCTCTGCTATTGTGCGTTTACTAATTATTTTTTTAAGTTCCTAGATGTGAGAAAGGATTGCTTCATTTTAGCGACAGAACACCTGGACTGAAAGCAAGAGCATGAACGTCACACACACACACACACACACACACACACACACACACACACACACACATACACACACACAAACACACACACACAAACACACACACACACAAACACACTCACACACACGCACACACACACACACACACACAAACACACACGCACACACGCACACACACAGACACACAGACGCACGCACAGACACACAGACACACACACACACACACACCGACACACACACACACACGCACGCACACACACACACACACACACACACACACACACACACACACACACACACTGCATAAAGATAAATATAAAAAGAATGGCACAGAAAACACACCTTTCATTTTGCGGTTTATAAAACATAAAATACATGTTGCGATGTTCCGTGCAGTGAGGTGACCAGCAGTGGATGTCTCGATGTGTGATGCTTCACAGCGGGGTCATGTTTAACAAACCGTAACGAGCACACACGAACGGTGTTTGGGGAACGTGTCTGCTTTGTGACTGACAGGAGCTCACCTCTTCACAGGACTAAGAAATAGCCGATATTGGACCCATTGCAGCAAGACAAACTAAAACTGTTATTGCCGCCACTGCCTCCAGATATTTCAGCAGTGACATCATCGTCAGCTTCAACTGAAGGTGGCGGTGACATCATCGTCACGAACAACCACAGCGCTGCTGCAACTGAAGGTGGCGGTGACATCATCGTCACGAACAACGACAGGGCTGCTG
>NC_090252.1:74050307-74092807 GCF_037325665.1 Littorina saxatilis
AGAAAGGATCGCTTCATTTGAGCGACAGAAAACCTGGACTGAAAGCAAAAGCATGAACGTCTCACACACACACACACACACACACACACACACACACACACATACACACACACATACACACACACAAACACATACACACACAAACACACACACAAACACACACACAAACACACGCACACACACACACACACACAAACACACACGCACACACGCACACACACAGACACACAGACGCACGCACAGACACACAGACACACACACACACAGCGGCACACACACACACACACACACACAAACACACACACACACGCACACACACAGACACACAAACGCACACACACACACACACACACACACACACACACACACTGCATAAAGATAAATAAAAAAAGAATGGCACAGAAAACACACCTTTCATTTTGCGGTTTATAAAACATAAAATACATGTTGCGATGTTCCGTGCAGTGAGGTGACCAGCAGTGGATGTCTCGATGTGTGATGCTTCACAGCGGGGTCATGTTTAACAAACCGTAACAAGCACACACGAACGGTGTTTGGGGAACGTGTCTGCTTTGTGACTGAGAGGAGCTCACTGGACTAAGAAATAGCCGATATTGGACCCATTGCAGCAAGACAAATTAAACTGTTATTGCCGCCACTGCCTTCAGATATATCAGCAGTGACATCATCGTCAGCTTCAACTGAAGGTGGCGGTGACATCATCGTCACGAACAACCACAGCGCTGCTGCAACTGAAGGTGGCGGTGACATCATCGTCAGGAACAACGACAGGGCTGCTGCAACTGAAGATGGCGGTGAGATCATCGTCAGGAACAACGACTGTGCTAATTTAACTGGAGGTGGCGGTGAAATCATCGTCACGAACAACAACAGCCCTGCTTCAACTGAAGGTGGCGGTGACATCATCGTCACGAACAACCACAGCGCTGCTGCAACTGAAGGTGGCGGTGACATCATCGTCACGAACAACCACAGCGCTGCTGCAACTGAAGGTGGCGGTGACATCATCGTCAGGAACAACGACAGGGCTGCTGCAACTGAAGGTGGCGGTGACATCATCGTCACGAACAACAACAGCGCTGCTGCAACTGAAGGTGACGGTGACATCATCGTCACGAACTACAACAGCGCTGCTTCAACTGAAGGTGGCGGTGAAATCATCGTCACGAACAACAACAGCGCTGCTGCAACTGAAGGTGGCGGTGACATCATCGTCACGAACATCGACAGTGCTGCTTCAACTGAAGATGGCGGCGACATCATCGTCATGAACAACGACAGTGCTTCTTCAAGTGATTTTGGCGGTGACATTATCGTCATGAACAACGACAGTGCTGCTTTAACCAAAGGTGGCGGTGACATCATCGTGAAGAACAACGACAGTGCTGCTTCAAGTGAAGATGGCGGTGACATCATCGTCATGAACAACGACAGTGCTGCTTCAACTGAAGGTGGCGGTGACATCATCGTCATGAACAACAACAGTGCTGCTTCAAGTAAAGATGGCGGTGACATCATCGTCATGAACAACGACAGTGCTGCTTCAAGTGAAGATGGTGGTGACATCATCGTCATGAAGAACAACAGTGCTGCTTCAACTATAGGATGCGGTGACATCATCGTCACGAACAACGACAGCGCTGCTGCAACTGAAGGTGGCGGTGACATCATCGTCACGAACAACCACAGCGCTGCTGCAACTGAAGGTGGCGGTGACATCATCGTCATGAACAACGACAGTGCTTCTTCAAGTGATGATGGCGGTGACATCATCGTCATGAACAACGACAGTGCTGCTTTAACTAAAGGTGGCGGTGCCATCATCGTCAAGAACAACGACAGTGCTGCTTCAAGTGAAGATGGCGGTGACATCATCGTCATGAACAACGACAGTGCTGCTTCAACTGAAGGTGGCGGTGACATCATCGTCATGAACAACGACAGTGCTGCTTCAAGTAAAGATGGCGTTGACATCATCGTCACGAACAACGACAGCGCTACTTCAAGTGAAGATGGTGGTGACATCATCGTCATGAACAACAATAGTGCTGCTTCAACTATAGGATGCGGTGACATCATCGTCACGAACAACGACAGCGCTGCTGCAACTGAAGGTGGCGGTGACATTATCGTTACGAACAACGACAGTGCTGCTTTAACTGAAGGTGGCGGTGACATCATCGTCATGAACAACGACAGTGCTTCTTCAAGTGAAGATGGCGGTGAAATCATCGTCACGAACAACGACAGTGCTGCTTCAACTGAAGATGGCGGCGACATCATCGTCAAGAACAACGACAGTGCTGCTTCAAGTGAAGATGGTGGTGACATCATCGTCATGAACAACGACAGTGCTGCTTCAACTATAGGATGCGGTGACAATATCGTCACGAACAACGACAGCGCTGCTGCAACTGAAGGTTGCGGTGACATTATCGTCACGAACAACGACAGTGCTGCTGCAACTGAAGATGGCGGTGACATCATCGTCATGAACAACGACAGTGCTTCTTCAAGTGATGATGGCGGTGACATCATCGTCATGAACAACGACAGTGCTGCTTTAACTAAAGGTGGCGGTGACATCATCGTCAAGAACAACGACAGTGCTGCTTCAAGTGAAGATGGCGGTGACATCATCGTCATGAACAACGACAGTGCTGCTTCAACTGAAGGTGGCGGTGAAATCATCGTCACGAACAACGACGGTGCTGCTTCAAGTAAAGATGGCGTTGACATCATCGTCACGAACAACGACAGCGCTACTTCAAGTGAAGATGGTGGTGACATCATCGTCATGAACAACAACAGTGCTGCTTCAACTATAGGATGCGGTGACATCATCGTCACGAACAACGACAGCGCTGCTGCAACTGAAGGTGGCGGTGACATTATCGTTACGAACAACGACAGTGCTGCTTCAACTGAAGATGGCGGTGACATCATCGTCATGAACAACGACAGTGCTACTTTAAGTGAAGATAGCGGTGACATCATCGTCATGAACAACAACAGCGCTGCTTTAACTAAAGGTGGCGGTGACATCATCGTCAAGAACAACGACAGTGCTTCTTCAAGTAAAGATTGCGGTGACATCATCGTTATGAACAACGACAGTGCTGCTTCAACTGAAGGTGGTGGTGACATCATCGTCATGAACAACGACGGTGCTGCTTCAACTAAAGGTGGCGGTGACATCATCGTCAAGAACAACGACAGTGCTTCTTCAAGTAAAGATTGCGGTGACATCATCGTCTTGAACAACGACAGTGCTGCTTCAAGTGAAGATGGCGGTGACTTCATCGTCATGAACAACGACAGTGCTGCTTCAAGTGAAGATGGCGGTGGCATCATCGTCATGAACAACGACAGTGCTGCTTTAAGTGAAGATGGCGGTGACATCATCGTCATGAACAACGACAGTGCTGCTTCAACTAAAGGTGGCGGTGACATCATCGTCATGAACAACGACAGTGCTTCTTCAAGTGAAGATGGCGGTGAAATCATCGTCACGAACAACGACAGTGCTGCTTCAACTATAGGATGCGGTGACATCATCGTCACGAACAACGACAGCGCTGCTGCAACTGAAGGTGGCGGTGACATTATCGTCACGAACAACGACAGTGCTGCTTCAAGTGAAGGTGGCGGTGACATCATCGTCATGAACAACGACGGTGCTGCTTCAACTAAAGGTGGCGGTGACATCATCGTCATGAACAACGACAGTGCTTCTTCAAGTAAAGATGGCGGTGACATCATCGTCATAAACAACGACAGTGCTGCTTCAAGTGAAGATGGCGTTGACATCATCGTCACGAACAACGACAGCGCTGCTGCAGCTGAAGTTGGTGGTGACATCATCGTCATGAACAACAACAGTGCTGCTTCAACTATATAGGATGCGGTGACATCATCGTCACGAACAACGACAGCGCTGCTGCAACTGAAGGTGGCGGTGACATTATCCTCATGAACAACAACAGCGCTGCTTTAACTGAAGGTGGCGGTGACATCATCGTCACGAACAACAACAGCGCTACTTCATCTAAAAGTGGCGGTGACTTCATCGTCATGTACAACGACAGCGCTGCTTCAACTGAAGGTGGCGGTGACATCATCGTCACGAACTACAACAGCGCTGCTTCAACTGAAGGCGACGGTGACATCATCGTCATGAACAACAACAGCGCTGCTTGAACTGAAGGTGGCGGTGACATCATTGTCATGAACAACGACAGCGCTGCTTCAACTAAAGGTAGCGTTAAAGTCATCGTCATGAACAACAACAGCGCTGCTTCAACTGAAGGTGGCGGTGAAATCATCGTCATAAACAACGACAGTGCTGCTTCAACTGAAGATGGCGTCGACATCATCGCCACGAACAACAACAGCGCTGCTTCAACTAAAGGTGGCGGTGAAATTATTGTCATGAACAACAACAGCGCTGCTGCAACTGAAGGTGGCGCTAACATCATCGTCATGAACAACGACAGCGCTGCTTTAACTGAAGATGGCGGTAACATCATCGTCATGAACAACAACAGCGCTGCTTGAACTGAAGGTGGCGGTGACATCATCGTCATGAACAACAACAGCGCTGCTTCAACAGAAGATGGCGGTGAAATCATAAATAATAGACTTTTGGTCTCTGTTATTGTGCGTTTACTAATTATTCTTTTCAGTTCCTAACTGTGAGAAAGGGTCGCTTCATTTGAGCGACAGAACACCTGGACTGAAAGCAAGAGCAAGAAGGCCACACACCCACAAACTCACACACACACACACGCACGCACATACACACACACAAACACACACTCACAAACACACACACACACACACACACACACACACAAACACACTCATACACACGCACACACACACACACACAAACACACACGCACACACGCACAGACAGACACACAGACACACGCACAGACACACAGACACACACACACACACACACACACACACACCGGCACACACACACACACACGCATTCACACACACTGCATAAAGATAAATAAAAAAAAAATGGCACAGAAAACACATCTTTCATTTTGCGGTTTATAAAACATAAAATACATGTTGCGATGTTCCGTGCAGTGAGGTGACCAGCAGTGGATGTCTCGATGTGTGATGCTTCACAGCGGGGTCATGTTCAACAAACCGTAACGAGCACACACGAACGGTGTTTGGGGAACGTGTCTGCTTTGTGACTGACAGGAGCTCAACTCTTCACAGGACAAAGAAATAGCCGACATTGGACCCATCGCATCAAGACAGACTAAACTGTTATTGCCGCCACTGCCTCCAGATATACCAGCAGTGACATCATCGTCAGCTTCAACTGAAGGTGGCGGTGACATCATCGTCACGAACAACGACAGCGCAGCTGCACCTGAAGTTGGTTGTGACATCATCGTCATGAACAACAACAATGCTGCTTCAACTATAGGTGGCGGTGACATCATCGTCACGAACAACGACAGTGCTGCTGCAACTAAAGGTGGCGGTGACATCATCGTCACGAACAACGTCAGTGCTGCTGCAATTGAATATGGCGGTGACATCATCGTCACGAACAACGACAGCGCTGCTGCAACTGAAGTTGGCGGTGACATCATCGTCACGAACAACGACAGTGCTGCTTAAACTGAAGGTGGCGGTGACATCCGCGTCATGAACAACAACAGTGCTGCTTCAACTGAAGATGGCGGTGACATCATCGTAATAAACAACAGCGCTGCTTCAACTGAAGGTGGCGGTGACATCATCGTCACGAACAACGAGAGCGCTGCTGCATCTGAAGGTGGCGGTGACATCATCGTCACGAACAACGACAGTGCTGCTGCAACTAAAGGTGGTGGTGACATCATCGTCATAAACAACAACAGCGCTGCTTCAACTAAAGGTGGCGGTGACATCATCGTCACGAACAACAACAGCGCTGCTTAAACTAAAGGTGGCGGTGACATCCGCGTCAAGAAATACGACAGTGCTGCTTCAACTGAAGATGGCGGTGACATTATCCTCATGAACAACAACATCGCTGCTTTAACTGAAGGTGGCGGTGACATCATCGTCATGTACAACGACAGCGCTACTTCATCTAAAGGTGGCGGTGACATCATCGTCATGAACTACAACAGCGCTGCTTCAACTGAAGGCGGCGGTGACATCATCGTCACGAACTACAACAGTGCTGCTTCAACTATAAGATGCGGTGACATCATCGTCACGAACAACGACAGCGCTGCTGCAACTGAAGGTGGCGGTGACATTATCGTCACGAACAACGACAGTGCTGTTTCAACTGAAGATGGCGGCGACATCATCGTCACGAACAACGACATTGCTGCTGCAACTAAAGGTGGCGGTGACATTATCGTCACGAACAACGACAGCGCTGCTGCAACTAAAGGTGGTGGTGACATCATCGTCATAAACAACAACAGCGCTGCTTCAACTGAAGGTGGCGGTGACATCATCGTCATGAACAACGACAGTGCTGCTTCAACTGAAGGTGGCGGTGACATCATCGTCATGAACAACAACAGTGCTGCTTCAACTATAGGATGCGGTGACATCATCGTCACGAACAACGACAGCGCTGCTTCAACTGAAGATGGCGGCGACATCATCGTCACGAACAACGACAGTGCTTCTTTAAGTGAAGATGGCGGTGACATCATCGTCATGAACAACGACAGTGCTTCTTTAACTAAAGGTGGCGGTGACATCATCGTCATGAACAACGACAGTGCTGCTTCAAGTGAAGATGGCGGTGACATCATCGTCATGTACAACGACAGTGCTGCTTCAACTAAAGGTGGCGGTGACATCATCGTCACGAAAAACGACAGTGCTGCTTCAACTGAATATGGCGTCGACATCATCGCCACGAACAACAACAGCGCTGCTTCAACTAAAGGTGGCGGTGAAATTATTGGCATGAACAACAACAGCGCTGCTGCAACTGGAGGTGGCGGTGACATCATCGTCATGAACAACGACAGCGCTGCTTTAACTGAAGATGGCGGTAACATAATTGCAATGAACAACAACAGCGCTGCTTCAACTGAAGATGGCGGTGACATCATTGTCACGAACAACAACAGCGCTGCTTCAACTAAAGTTGGCGGTGACATCATCGTCATGAACAACAACAGCGCTGCTTGAACTGAAGGTGACGGTGACATCATCGTCATGAACAACAACAGCGCTGCTTGAACTGAAGGTGACGGTGACATCATCGTCATGAACAACAACAGCGCTGCTTCAACAGAAGATGGCGGTGAAATCATAGATAATAGACTTTTGGTCTCTGCTATTGTGCGTTTACTAATTATTCTTTTAAGTTCCTAGATGTGAGAAAGGATCGCTTCATTTGAGCGACAGAACACCTGGACTGAAAGCAAGAGCAAGAACGTCACACACACACACACACACACACACACACACACACTCACACACACTCACATACACAGACACACGCAGACACGCACACAAACACACACACACAAACACACATACACACCCACACAAACACACTTACACACACGCACACACACACACACACAAACACACACACACACACACACACACACACACACACACTGCATAAAGATAAAAAAAAAAAAAGAATGGCACAAAAAACACACCTTTCATTTTGCTGTTTATAAAACATAAAATACATGTTGCGATGTTCCGTGCAGTGAGGTGACCAGCAGTGGATGTCTCGATGTGTGATGCTTCACAGCGGGGTCATGTTTAACAAACCGTAACAAGCACACACGAACGGTGTTTGGGGAACGTGTCTGCTTTGTGACTGACAGGAGCTCAACTCTTCACAGGACAAAGAAAAAGCCGACATTGGACCCGTTGCAGCAAGGCAGACTAAAACTGTTATTGCCGCCACTGCCTCCAGATATACCAGCAGTGACATCTTCGCCAGCTTCAACTTAAGGTGGCGGTGACATCATCGTCACGAACAACGACAGTGCTGCTTCAACTGAAGATGGCGGTGACATCATCGTCATGAACAACCACAGCGCTGCTGCAACTAAAGGTGGCGGTGACATCATCGTCACGAACAACGACAGGGCTGCTGCAACTGAAGATGGCGGTGAGATCATCGTCAGGAACAACGACTGTGCTGATTGAACTGAAGATGGCGGTGAAATCATCGTCACGAACAGCAACAGCGCTGCTTCAACTGAAGGTGGCGGTGAAATCATCGTCACGAACAACAACAGCGCTGCTGCAACTGAAGGTGGCGGTGACATCATCGTCATGAAGAACGACAGTGCTGCTTCAAGTAAAGATTGCGGTGACATCATCGTCACGAACAACGACGGTGCTGCTTCAACTAAAGGTAGCGGTGACATCATCGTCATGAACAACGACAGTGCTGCTTCAAGTGAAGATGGCGGTGACATCATCGTCATAAACAACGACAGTGCTGCTTCAACTGAAGATGGCGGTGACATCATCGTCACGAACAACAACAGCGCTGCTTCAACTCAAAGTGGCGGTTAAATCATCGTCATAAACAACAACGCTGCTGCAACTAAAGGTGACGGTGACATCATCGTCATGAACAACGACAGTGCTGCTTCAAGTGAAGATGGCGGTGACATCATCGTCATGAACAACGACAGTGCTTCTTCAAGTGAAGATAGCGGTGGCATCATCGTCATGAACAAGGACAGCGCTGCTGCAACTGAAGTTGGTGGTGACATCATCGTCATGAACAACGACAGCGCTGCTGCAACTGAAGTTGGTGGTGACATCATCGTCATGAACAACGACAGTGCTTCTTCAAGTAAAGATTGCGGTGACATCATCGTCATGAACAACGACAGTGCTGCTTCAAGTGAAGATGGCGGTGACTTCATCGTCATGAACAACGACAGTGCTGCTTCAAGTGAAGATGGCGGTGACATCATCGTCACGAACAACAACAGCGCTGCTGCAACTGAAGATGGCGGTGACATCATCGTCATGAACAACAACAGCGCTGCTTCAACTGAAGGTGGCGGTGACATCATCGTCATGAACAACAACAGCGCTGCTGCAACTGAAGTTGGTGGTGACATCATCGTCATGAACAACAACAGTGCTGCTTCAACTATAGGATGCGGTGACATCATCGTCACGAACAACGACATCGCTGCTGCAACTGAAGGTGGCGGTGACATCATCGTCATGAACAACAACAGTGCTGCTTCAACTGAAGGTGGCGGTGACATCATCGTCACGAACAACGAGAGCGCTGCTGCATCTGAAGGTGGCGGTGAAATCATTGTCATGAACTACAACAGCGCTGCTTGAACTGAAGGTGGCGGTGAAATCATTGTCATGAACTACAACAGCGCTGCTTGAACTGAAGGTGACGGTGACATCATCGTCATGAACAACAACAGCGCTGCTTGAACTGAAGGTGGCGGTAAAATCATCGTCATGAACAACAACAGCGCTGCTTCAACAGAAATAGATAAAAGACTTCTGGTCTCTGCTATTGTGCGTTTACTAATTATTTTTTTAAGTTCCTGGATGTGAGAAAGGATCGCTTCATTTTAGCGACAGAACACCTGGACTGAAAGCAAGAGCATGAACGTCACACACACACACACACACACACACACACTCACACACACTCACATACACAGACACACGCAGACACGCACACAAACACACACACACAAACACACATACACACCCACACACAAACACACTCACACACACGCACACACACACACAAACACACACACACACACACACACACACACACACACTGCATAAAGATAAATAAAAAAAAGAATGGCACAAAAAACACACCTTTCATTTTGCTGTTTATAAAACATAAAATACATGTTGCGATGTTCCGTGCAGTGAGGTGACCAGCAGTGGATGTCTCGATGTGTGATGCTTCACAGCGGGGTCATGTTTAACAAACCGTAACGAGCACACACGAACGGTGTTTGGGGAACGTGTCTGCTTTGTGACTGACAGGAGCTCAACTCTTCACAGGACAAAGAAATAGCCGACATTGGACCCATCGCATCAAGACAGACTAAACTGTTATTGCCGCCACTGCCTCCAGATATACCAGCAGTGACATCTTCGCCAGCTTCAACTTAAGATGGCGGTGACATCATCGTCACGAACAACGACAGCGCTGCTGCAACTGAAGGTGGCGGTGACATCATCGTCATAAACAACGACAGTGCTGCTTCAACTGAAGGTGGCGGTGAAATCATCGTCACGAAAAACAACAGTGCTGCTTCAACTGAAGGTGGCGGTGACATCTTCGTCATGAACAACAACAGTGCTGCTTCAACTGAAGGTAGCGGTGACATCATCGTCATAAACAACAGCGCTGCTTCAACTGAAGGTGGCGGTGAAATCTTCGTCACGAACAACAACATCGCTGCTGCAACTAAAGGTGGCGGTGACATTATCCTCATGAACAACAACAGCGCTGCTTTAACTGAAGGTGGTGGTGACATCATCGTCATGTACAACGACAGCGCTACTTCATCTAAAGGTGGCGGTTACATTTTCGTCATGAACTACAACAGCGCTGCTTCAACTGAAGGCGGCGGTGACATCATCGTCACGAACTACAACAGCGCCGCTTCAACTGAAGGTGGCGGTGACATCATTGTCATGAACAACGACAGCGCTGCTTCAACTAAAGGTAGCGTTGAAGTCATCGTCATGAACAACAACAGCGCTGCTTCAACTGAAGGTGGCGGTGACATCATCGTCATGAACAACGACAGTGCTGCTGCAACTGAAGGTGGCTGTGACATCATCGTCACGAACAACAACAGCGCTGCTTCAACTAAAGGTGGCGGTGACATCATCGTCACGAACAACGACAGTGCTGCTTCAACTGAAAATGGCGTCGACATCATCGCCACGAACAACAACAGCGCTGCTTCAACTAAAGGCGGCGGTGAAATTATTGTCATGAACAACAACAGCGCTGCTGCAACTGAAGGTGGCGCTGACATCATCGTCATGAACAACGACAGCGCTGCTTTAACTGAAGATGGCGGTAACATAATCGTCACGAACAACGACAGTGCTGCTGCAACTAAAAGTGGCGGTGACATCATCGTCATGAACAACGACAGCGCTGCTTCAACTGAAGGTGGCGGTGACATCATCGTCACGAACAACGACAGTGCTGCTTCAACTGAAGATGGCGTCGACATCATCGCCACGAACAACAACAGCGCTGCTTCAACTAAAGGTGGCGGTGAAATTATTGGCATGAACAACAACAGCGCTGCTGCAACTGGAGGTGGCGGTGACATCATCGTCATGAACAACGACAGCGCTGCTTTAACTGAAGATGGCGGTAACATAATTGCAATGAACAACAACAGCGCTGCTTGAACTGAAGGTGACGGTGACATCATCGTCATGAACAACAACAGCGCTGCTGCAACTGAAGGTGACGGTGACATAATCGTCACGAACTACAACAGCGCTGCTTTAACTAAAGGTGGCGGTGACATCATCGTCATGAACAACAACAGCGCTGCTTGAACTGAAGGTGGCGGTGACATCATCGTCATGAACAACAACAGCGCTGCTCTAACTGAAGGTGACGGTGACATCATCGTCATGAACAACAACAGCGCTGCTTCAACAGAAGGTGGCGGTGAAATCATAGATAATAGACTTTTGGTCTCTGCTATTGTGCGTTTACTAATTATTCTTTTAAGTTCCTAGATGTGAGAAAGGATCGCTTCATTTGAGCGACAGAACACCTGGACTGAAAGCAAGAGCATGAACGTCACACACACACAAACTCACACACACACACACACACACACACATACACACACACAAACACACACACACAAACACACATACACACACACACAAACACACTTACACACACGCACACACACACACACACACAAACACACACACACACACACACACACACACACACTGCATAAAGATAAATAAAAAAAAGAATGGCACAAAAAACACACCTTTCATTTTGCTGTTTATAAAACATAAAATACATGTTGCGATGTTCCGTGCAGTGAGGTGACCAGCAGTGGATGTCTCGATGTGTGATGCTTCACAGCTGGGTCATGTTTAACAAACCGTAACAAGCACACACGAACGGTGTTTGGGGAACGTGTCTGCTTTGTGACTGACAGGAGCTCAACTCTTCACAGGACTAAGAAATAGCCGACATTGGACCCATTGCAGCAAGGCAGACTAAAACTGTTATTGCCGCCACTGCCTCCAGATATACCAGCAGTGACATCATCGTCAGCTTCAACTTAAGGTGGTGGTGACATCATCGTCACGAACAACGACAGTGCTGCTTCAACTGAAGATGGCGGTGACATCATCGTCATGAACAACCACAGCGCTGCTGCAACTAAAGGTGGCGGTGACATCATCGTCACGAACAACGACAGGGCTGCTGCAACCGAAGATGGCGGTGAGATCATCGTCAGGAACAACGACTGTGCTGATTGAACTGAAGATGGCGGTGAAATCATCGTCACGAACAGCAACAGCGCTGCTTCAACTGAAGGTGGCGGTGAAATCATCGTCACGAACAACAACAGCGCTGCTTCAACTAAAGGTAGCGGTGACATCATCGTCATGAAGAACGACAGTGCTGCTTCAAGTAAAGATTGCGGTGACATCATCGTCACGAACAACGACGGTGCTGCTTCAACTAAAGGTAGCGGTGACATCATCGTCATGAAGAACGACAGTGCTGCTTCAAGTAAAGATGGCGGTGGCATCATCGTCATGAACAACGACAGTGCTGCTTCAACTGAAGATGGCGGTGACTTCATCGTCATGAACAACGACAGTGCTGCTTCAAGTGAAGATGGCGGTGACATCATCGTCACGAACAACAACAGCGCTGCTTCAACTCAAAGTGGCGGTTAAATCATCGTCATAAACAACAACGCTGCTGCAACTAAAGGTGACGGTGACTTCATCGTCATGAACAACGACAGTGCTGCTTCAAGTGAAGATGGCGGTGACATCATCGTCAAGAACAACGACAGTGCTTCTTCAAGTAAAGATTGCGGTGACATCATCGTCTTGAACAAGGACAGCGCTGCTGCAACTGAAGTTGGTGGTGACATCATCGTCATGAACAACGACAGCGCTGCTGCAACTGAAGTTGGTGGTGACATCATCGTCATGAACAACGACAGTGCTGCTTCAAGTAAAGATTGCGGTGACATCATCGTCATGAACAACGACAGTGCTGCTTCAAGTGAAGATGGCGGTGACATCATCGTCATGAACAACGACAGTGCTGCTTCAAGTGAAGATGGCGGTGACATCATCGTCATGAACAACAACAGCGCTGCTGCAACTAAAGGTGGCGGTGACATCATCGTCATGAACAACGACAGTGCTGCTTCAACTGAAGGTGGCGGTGACATCATCGTCATGAACAACGACAGCGCTGCTTCAACTGAAGATGGTGGCGACATCATCGTCATGAACAACAACAGTGCTGCTTCAACTATAGGATGCGGTGACATCATCGTCACGAACAACGACAGCGCTGCTGCAACTGAAGGTGGCGGTGACATCATCGTCATGAACAACAACAGCGCTGCTTCAACTGAAGGTGGCGGTGACAACATCGTCACGAACAACGACAGTGCTGCTGCAACTAAAGGTGGTGGTGACATCATCGTCATGAACAACAACAGCGCTGCTTGAACTGAAAGTGGCGGTGACATCATCGTCATGAACAACAACAGCGCCGCTTGAACTAAAGGTGGCGGTGACATCATCGTCATGAACAACAACAGCGCTGCTTCAACAGAAGATGGCGGTGAAATCATAAATAATAGACTTTTGGTCTCTGTTATTGTGCGTTTACTAATTATTCTTTTCAGTTCCTAACTGTGAGAAAGGGTCGCTTCATTTGAGCGACAGAACACCTGGACTGAAAGCAAGAGCAAGAATGCCACACACACACACAAACACACACACACACACTCACACACACTCACATACACAGACACACGCAGACACGCACACAAACACACACACACAAACACACATACACACCCACACACATATACATACACATATTACACAAAACACACACGCACACACACATACACACAAACACACACACACACACACACACACACACTGCATAAAGATAAATAAAAAAAAGAATGGCACAAAAAACACACCTTTCATTTTGCTGTTTATAAAACATAAAATACATGTTGCGATGTTCCGTGCAGTGAGGTGACCAGCAGTGGATGTCTCGATGTGTGATGCTTCACAGCGGGGTCATGTTTAACAAACCGTAACGAGCACACACGAACGGTGTTTGGGGAACGTGTCTGCTTTGTGACTGACAGGAGCTCAACTCTTCACAGGACAAAGAAATAGCCGACATTGGACCCATTGCAGCAAGGCAGACTAAAACTGTTATTGCCGCCACTGCCTCCAGATATACCAGCAGTGACATCTTCGCCAGCTTCAACTTAAGGTGGCGGTGACATCATCGTCACGGACAACGACAGTGCTGCTTCAACTGAAGATGGCGGTGACATCATCGTCATGAACAACCACAGCGCTGCTGCAACTAAAGGTGGCGGTGACATCATCGTCACGAACAACGACAGTGCTGCTTCAACTAAAGGTGGCGGTGACATCATCGTCATGAACAACAACAGCGCCGCTTGAACTGAAGGTGGCGGTGACATCATCGTCATGAACAACAACAGCGCTTCTTCAAGTGAAGGTGGCGGTGACATCATCGTCATGAACAACGACAGCGCTGCTTCAAGTGAAGATGGCGGTGACATCATCGTCATGAACAACAACAGTGCTGCTTCAACTGAAAATGGCGTCGACATCATCGCCACGAACAACAACAGCGCTGCTTCAACTAAAGGTGGCGGTGAAATTATTGGCATGAACAACAACAGTGCTGCTGCAACTGAAGATGGCGGTGACATCATCGTCACGAACAACGACAGTGCTGCTGCAACTAAAGGTGGTGGTGACATCATCGTCATAAACAACAACAGCGCTGCTTCAACTAAAGGTGGCGGTGACATCCGCGTCAAGAAATACGACAGTGCTGCTTCAACAAAAGGTGGCGGTGACATCATCGTCATGAACAATAACAGCGCTGCGTCAACTAAAGGTGGCGGTGAAATCATCGTCACGAACAACAACAGCGCTGCTTCAACTGAAGATGGTGGTGACATCATCGTCATAAACAACAACAGCGCTGCTTTAACTGAAGGTGGCGGTGACATCATCGTCATGAACAACAACAGCGCTGCTTTAACTAAAGGTGGTGGTGACATCATCGTCATGAACAACAACAGCGCTGCTTTAACTGAAGGTGGCGGTGACATCATCGTCATGAACAACGACAGCGCTGCTTCAACTGAAGGCGGCGGTGACATCATCGTCATGAACAACAACAGCGCTGCTTGAACTGAAGGTGGCGGTGACATCATCGTCATGAACAACAACAGCGCTGCTTGAACTGAAGGTGGCGGTGAAATCATCGTCATGAACAACAACAGCGCTGCTTGAACTGAAGGTGACGGTGACATCATCGTCATGAACAACAACAGCGCTGCTTCAACTGAAGGTGGCGGTGACATCATAGATAATAGACTTTTGGTCTCTGCTATTGTGCGTTTACTAATTATTCTTTTCAGTTCCTAGCTGTGAGAAAGGGTCGCTTCATTTGAGCGACAGAACACCTGGACTGAAAGCAAGAGCATGAACGTCACACACCCACAAACTCACACATAAACGCTCACACACACACACACACATACACACACACATACACACACACACACAAACAAACACACACATACACACAGACACACACACACACAAACACACTCACACACACGCACACACACACACACACACACACACACACACAAACACACACGCACACACGCACACACACAGACACATAGACGCACGCACAGACACACAGACACACAGACACACACACACACCGGGCACACAGACACACAAACACCGGGCACACAGACACACAAACACACACACACGCACACACACAGACACACACACACACACACACACACGCACACACACACACTGCATAAAGATAAATAAAAAAAGAATGGCACAGAAAACACACCTTTCATTTTGCGGTTTATAAAACATAAAATACATGTTGCGATGTTCCGTGCAGTGAGGTGACCAGCAGTGGATGTCTCGATGTGTGATGCTTCACAGCAGGTTCATGTTTCACAAACCGTACCGAGCACACACGAACGGTGTTTGGGGAACGTGTCTGCTTTGTGACTGACAGGAGCTCACCTCTTCACAGGACTAAGAAATAGCCGACATTGGACCCATTGCAGCAAGGCAGACTAAAACTGTTATTGCCGCCACTGCCTCCAGATATACCAGCAGTGACATCATCGTCAGCTTCAACTGAAGGTGGCGGTGACATCATCGTCAAGAACAACGACAGTGCTGCTTTAACTAAAGGTGGCGGTGACATCATCGTCGAGAACAACGACAGTGCTGCTTTAACTAAAGGTGGCGGTGACATCATCGTCATGAACAACGACAGTGCTGATTCAACTAAAGATGGCGGTGACATCATCGTCATGAACAACGACACTGCTGCTTCAAGTGAAGATGGCGGTGACATTATCGTCATGGACAACAACAGCGCTGCTTTAACTGAAGGTGGCGGTGACATCATCGTCATGAACAACGACAGTGCTTCTTTAACTAAAGGTGGCGGTGACATCATCGTCATGAACAACAACAGCGCTGCTTCAACTGAAGGCGGCGGTGACATCATCGTCATGAACAACAACAGCGCTGCTTCAAGTGAAGGTTGCGGTGACATCATCGTCATGAACTTCAACAGCGCTGCTTCAACTGAAGGTGGCGGTGACATCATTGTCATGAACAACGACAGCGCTGCTTCAACTAAAGGTATTGTTGAAGTCATCGTCATGAACAACAACAGCGCTGCTTTAACTGAAGGTGGCGGTGAAATCATCGTCATGAACAACGACAGTGCTGCTGCAACTGAAGGTGGCTGTGACATCATCGTCACGAACAACAACAGCGCTGCTTCAACTGAAGGTGGCGGTGACATCATCGTCATGAACAACGACAGTGCTACTTTAAGTGAAGATGGCGTCGACATCATCGCCACGAACAACAACAGCGCTGCTTCAACTAAAGGTGGCGGTGAAATTATTGTCATGAACAACGACAGTGCTGCTGCAACAGAAGGTGGCTGTGACATCATCGTCATGAACAACAACAGCGCTGCTTCAACAGAAGGTGGCGGTGAAATCATAGATAAAAGACTTCTGGTCTCTGCTATTGTGCGTTTACTAATTATTCTTTTCAGTTCCTAACTGTGAGAAAGGGTCGCTTCATTTGAGCGACAGAACACCTGGACTGAAAGCAAGAGCAAGAAGGCCACACACCCACAAACTCACACATGAACGCTCACACACACACACACACACATACACACACACAAACACACACACACACAAACAAACACACACATACACACAAACACACTCATACACACGCACACACACACACACACACAAACACACACGCACACACGCACACACAGACAGACAGACACACGCACAGACACACAGACACACACACACACACACACCGGCACACACACACACACACACACACAAACACACACACACACACGCACACACACAGACACACAAACGCACACACACACACACACACACACACACACACACACACACTGCATAAAGATAAATAAAAAAAGAATGGAACAGAAAACACACCTTTCATTTTGCGGTTTATAAAACATAAAATACATGTTGCGATGTTCCGTGCAGTGAGGTGACCAGCAGTGGATGTCTCGATGTGTGATGCTTCACAGCTGGGTCATGTTTAACAAACCATAACGAGCACACACGAACGGTGTTTGGGGAACGTGTCTGCTTTGTGACTGAGAGGAGCTCACCTCTTCACAGGACTAAGAAATAGCCGACATTGGACCCATTGCAGCAAGACAAACTAAAACTGTTATTGCCGCCACTGCCTCCAGATATATCAGCAGTGACATCATCGTCAGCTTCAACTGAAGGTGGCGGTGACATCATCGTCACGAACAACGACAGGGCTGCTGCAACTGAAGATGGCGGTGAGATCATCGTCACGAACAACGACAGGGCTGCTGCAACTGAAGATGGCGGTGAGATCATCGTCAGGAACAACGACTGTGCTGATTTAACTGAAGATGGCGGTGAAATCATCGTCACGAACAGCAACAGCGCTGTTTCAACTGAAGGTGGCGGTGAAATCATCGTCACGAACAACAACAGCGCTGCTGCAACTGAAGGTGGCGGTGACATCATCGTCACGAACATCGACAGTGCTGCTTCAACTGAAGATGGCGGCGACATCATCGTCATGAACAACGACAGTGCTTCTTCAAGTGATGATGGCGGTGACATCATCGTCATGAACAACGACAGTGCTGCTTTAACTAAAGGTGGCGGTGACATCATCGTCATGAACAACGACAGTGCTGCTTTAACTAAAGGTGGCGGTGACATCATCGTCAAGAACAACGACAGTGCTTCTTCAAGTAAAGATTGCGGTGACATCATCGTCATGAACAACGACAGTGCTGCTTCAAGTGAAGATGGCGGTGGCATCATCGTCATGAACAACGACAGTGCTGCTTTAAGTGAAGATAGCGGTGACATCATCGTCATGAACAACAACAGCGCTGCTTTAACTGAAGGTGGCGGTGACATCATCGTCACGAACAACGACAGTGCTGCTTCAACTGAATTTGGCGGTTAAATCATCGTCATGAACAACAACAACGCTGCTGCAACTAAAGGTGGCGGTGACATCATCGTCATGAACAACGACAACGCTGCTGCAACTAAAGGTGGCGGTGACATCATCGTCATGAACAACGACAGTGCTGCTTCAACTGAATTTGGCGGTTAAATCATCGTCATGAACAACAACAACGCTGCTGCAACTAAAAGTGGCGGTGACATCATCGTCATGAACAACAGCGCTGCTTCAACTGAAGGTGTCGGTGACTTCATCGTCATGTACAACGACAGCGCTGCTTCAACTAAAGGTGGCGGTTAAATCTTCATCACGAACTACAACAGCGCTGCTTCAACTGAAGGCGACGGTGACATCATCGTCATGTACAACGACAGCGCCGCTTCAACTAAAGGTGGCGGTTAAATCTTCATCACGAACTACAACAGCGCTGCTTCTACTGAAGGCGACGGTGACATCATCGTCACGAACAACGACAGTGCTGCTTCAACTGAAGGTAGTGGTGACATCATCGTCACGAACAACGACAGCGCTGCTTCAACTGAAGGTGGCGGTGACATCATCCTCATGAACAACGACAGTGCTGCTTCAAGTGAATATGGCGGTGACATCATCGTCATGAACAACAACAGCGCTGCTTCAAGTGAATATGGCGGTGACATCATCGTCATGAACAACAACTTATTCCCCCCTCTGCTTCTTTACCTCTGTAAACTTGTAGAGCTAGTTATTAACAGCTATTGTGTTTTCAGCGTAGCAATAGGGCCCGATATTTAGACGAGACAAGTATAATGCCGACGAGTCGAAGACGAGTCGCATTATACTTGTTCGAGTCTAAATATCGGACCCTTTTGCTACGATGAAAACACAATAGCGTTTATATAGCTATTCTGACATTAAATTCTGTGTTAGAATCATGTTTTTGTCAGCGACAAGTACCAGAATGGTCCATGTCGTTGATTGCAGACGACGGTTCCCTTTCCGCAGGAAGCCACGGAAATAACCGAACATTGAAAAACCCACGGACATGTATTACGGAGAAAACTCGAGATAACCGGATGCTCAGCATTACGTCAATATGTTAGGAATCATATGACGTCATGACGTATCATGCTTGCCTACGTAGATTGTATGTTCGAAAGTCTGACTTCTGTTGGGAATTCGCGTGGTGAAGACAGCGGTAAATCTGTAGATGATAAGAGAACAAGGATTGTCTCAGAAGAAACGACGAAATGTTTCAAACCGGTAACTTCATTTCAACATTGCACTATACAATGGACGTTCTATGTGACAGGAGAGTTTGCTGATTTTGTGTTAAACATTGGACTTGGAGAGATCGTCTGCTAGAATCCGAGATAGGTCGCTTCAGATTGCAGCTTCTGGAAATTTGCAAGGTTTGTTGCCTGTTAAAGAACTGGATTTTACACGTAATGTATGTCATGTACAGTAAGCAACAACAAAAACACACACAAAGCAAATGGCATCGTCTGTCGACTAGTCACAGAGTGACAGAAACAAACCTGGCGAGGTATGCGTGTACTTTATACACGTGGAAGAAACCGGAACCATGCGTCTTTGTTATTGCCGATACCGTTTGGATATCGGCAAAAATGGCCAACTTTCGTAGCGTTATGCTTTGATGATCGGAAAAGGGATGTGTGAGACCATCCAATCACAGCCCCCGAATTCCCCCACGTGTCCATCAGAATAGCTATATTTTTCGATAATGACCCAGCAACCAAACAAATAACGAGCCAGCAACAGCCTGAATCCTCGATAGTGCAATGGGTTGAGAAGCTGTTCTGTTTTGGTACTACTTTTGCGACTGAAAAGTTCAAAACGCTCTATACGTACGAAATATACATCTCTGGAGCAAACAATACAAACATACCGCATTTAAATTAACAACTACAGGCCTGAACACATGAATCTCCATATAAAATCCATGAGTTCGGTTGTTTTCTGAATATAGATCTGCTGTGCACACACCGTTCATCACAAGCAAATTCCCAAGGCAAGTAACTCATACTCTTGCCGACAAGAGTAGTTCCCCTTCTTTTAACGCAGTTTCTTCGACAACACTGACTGCAATCCGACGGTCAGTTTTCAACAATATTTCATTTTATAAACAGATCACACGCAACCAAATGCACACATCTCATCAATTTAAACAACATAAAGCGGTTTCATACACTATTTTCCCCAAAAAACTGAACTTCATACAGTAATTAACGTTGGAACACGGGTGCAAAAGTTCGTCTGCTAGTCCCATTTGACGAAAGAACATTATCTTTAGCGATACTAAATCATAAACAGAACACACAATATCTGCCTTTACCGCCACAGCAGAATAACAGCTTATCTGTGTACTTGATTTTAGTCTAAAACAGGGAAACTGACAAGAAGTGTTAACAGAATGGAATGATTTGCACGGAACTATACAACCGCGCATTAATCGATCGCCTGCGCAGGTTGACTGGTTGAGTGATTCGGATTCGATCAAACTTTCGCACAAAAACTCCTGTTTTCTTTGAATAACTGAAGAAAGGGGGAATAAAGAGGTTACACACCTCGTCTCAGTGATTATTAAAAATAATGGTCTCAGTTCGCGGTCATGAAAAAGCTCGCTGAAGCTCGCATTTTTCATGATCCGCTAACTTCGACCATTATTTTTAATAATCACTGAGACTCGGCATGTAACCTCTACAGCGCTGCTGCAACTAAAAGTGGCGGTGACATCATCGTCATGAACAAAAACAGCGCTGCTTCAACTGAGGTGGCGGTGACATCATCGTCATGAACAACAACAGCGCTGCTTCAACAGAAGGTGGCGGTGAAATCATAATTATTCCCCCCTCTGCTTCTTTACCTCTGTAAACTTGTAGAGCTAGTTATTTTTCGATAATGACCCAGCAACCAAACAAATAACGAGCCAGCAACAGCCTGAATCCTCGTTAGCTCATGGGGTTTTAGTCAAGAGTTATCGGAACTACTTTCGAGCGATTGAAAAGTTCAAAACGTCAATATGCAGATAGCGTACCTTTATGGTGCAAACACTACGCATATAGCGAAGTTATACTAGCATAATTACACTTTAAGACATGCACCTGAATTTTTAGGCCATGAATTCGGTTGTTTTGTCAAGCAAAATCGATCTTCTTCAAAACAATGTACCTTAGCATGGCCCAAACCCGTACAGACCGTGTTTGATTCCGGTTCTAACTTCCGGAAACAAGGCACACCACTCTCACAACTTCGCGACAACGTAAACAAACCTACATTCTCGAATAATTACCGTATCGATAATCAGCAATATTTCATTTTAAAAGAAAAACGCACGCAATCACATGCACAAAAATATTCAAATACATAAATATGAAGAGTTTTCCGACACTGTTTTGCCAAACAAAAACAAACATCGCACACAATTTGACTCTTACAACACAAGGCAAACGGGTAAAACAAACGGGCGTCTGCTACGGTCCAAAGAATCATGGCAGCGACGGTTCATTACAAGGTGGGAGACTCTGTGCGGGAAATCGGGGGACAAGATGGTGTGATCACTGGCATAAGAAGACCAATGGGGTACATGGAATGCCACATAAAGACAACAAAAGGGTCAGATATCATTCGTTTCAAGCATGAACTCACAAAAATCAGCAATGAAAGTCGAATCCTGAAGCTCCACACCACACAAAACCCAACCCTGCCCCCAGAAGTTGTTGAAGAACTGAACAAGCCAGAGGAAGAGTTTTTTTCTCACACTCCAAAGCGAAAATTCATCGCAATTGAAGACAATGACGTGGAAGCGTTCATTGAAAACAGCGCAAATCAAAACACACAGAAGAAAACCAAATCAAACATGACCATACTGTTCAGTTTTATCAGCTCCACCATGCCAGATGAAGAACACAAAATTGAACACTTCAGCCCTGAAAAACTTAATGCAATCCTGTCCAAATTCTTCATAACCATCACGAAAGAAAACGGCGAGTCCTACGAACCAGGATCACTGAGAGGTTTTTTCCAAAGTTTTCAGCGCTTCCTGAAAAGAAAACAGTACCCCTGCAACATCATGAACGATCCTGCGTTTCAACAAACTAGAGATGCCCTAGCAGCCAAACAAAAGGTTTTAAAGTCTGATGGGAAAGGCAACGTGCCAAACAAAGCTTCTTCGCTGTCCGACAGAGAAGTTGAGCAGATTTACGATGCCGGACAGATAGGGACTCACCATCCAGAAGCCATCATCAACGGTCTCTGGTGGTACAACACCACTCATTTTGGTCTCCGCGGCATTACGGCCCATAGAAACATGCGATGGGGTGATGTCATCCTCAAGACCGACCCCTTCGGGGAGGAATACCTTGAGTAAGTATAATCATTTTTAATCCTGTTCTATAGATAAAATGCCAGTGCCACACCTACTTTAATAAATTATACAAAGCATGGCTTCTAATAAACTATCACGCCAGTCTCAGTCAATATTAGTCGAAAGAAGCCCATCACAAAAAGGCGAGCTTCAGCGAGCTTTTTCACGACCGCAATCCAAGACCAATATTTGCAACATCCACTGAGATGAGGTGTGTAACCTATTTATTGCACCTTTGATTAAACAAATTTGAAGGAAAAATTATTTATAATGCCAAACTTTGATTAAATCCCATTCTGTGTGTTTGTTTTTTGTGTGTCAAGAATTGTAGTTTTTTACAAACAAGCATCAACGTGAAATCACGGCTTGTTTACACTCTTTTAGGTACAACGAAAGGGCTACCAAAACAAGAACCGGCCCCAACACAGCGAACATCCCACCACGCGCATGGGCAACGCCAGCAGCACCAGACCGCTGTCCCGTGGAGCTGTTCAAAGAGTACTCAGCTAGACGACCCAGCCACTGCAGCGGAGCAGATGATCCGTTTTACATCGCAACAACAACTGTGAAGGAGCCAACCCCAGAGTCTACTTGGTTCCGGGCACAGCCGATAGGAAAAAGGAAAATTGGTGCAATCATGAAAACAATGGCATTAAAATCAGGGCTTGAAGGTTCAAAAAGAATTACAAACCATTCTGCCAGAAAAACCATGATACAAAAACTGGTGTCAAACGATGTGCCACCCACACACATTGTTCAGATTTCTGGACACAAAAATCTGAACAGTCTGAATGCGTACTCTTCAATCACCCAGGAACAACACAGAAATATTTCTAAACTGATAAGCTACCAAACACCCTCAAATCAAGTCTCTACTGAAATCGCGAAGACACAAACACAAGTCAGACCAGCACAGCACACAGTTTCATCAGCTGATCTCGAAAACCTCACAGGCGATGACATTGACAAAGACATAAAATCAATTTTTTCCGGCAATCTAAACAACTGCACCATCACTATCAACATCAACAAAACACAAGAAACAACCCACAGTATCAGTGTTAGCCAACAGAACAAGTAATTCACTAAATCAGTCATGACAATGTCATTGAAATGGAGCAATGTTTAACTTGTACTTTTGTTGTAGTGAATGGGTGGCACATCAACATTGATCAGGTTTTTGAATTGTAACACAATTAAGTTTCACCAAATTTATTATCTATTCTTCACCTTTGAGTTTGACTATGACAGCTAGTCGTTACAGTTTCTTCCAATAATTGTTATGAACTGGATCTTAATTCTTATACAGTTATACTTAAAGGTGTTTGTGCTATTGTTGTTTATTTCTTAATAAAAGTTAGTGTTTGTGTTTAGCAGTTTTTAATACTAGGTAGACACTCCATGTGGTCTAAACATGAGGTAATTTGTGCCGAATGATCTAGTAATATGTATCTCTGATTTGTTCGTGTTACAAAATAATGAACTTACAAAGTATATTTCCCTGAAAAGTATCAGTCCATACTTAAAACAGCTGAAATATATATTCCCAAGTAAGTTTGCTTGGTATTAAAGTTATGTTCATTTGTCGACAGAGTATATATTGTACAATATTTCTGTCTGGGTTTAGCATGAATTTTTTTCATCGATACAAGTTCCAACATCTGTCATTCTGATTTTCTGTAACAAACCAAAAAGATTTCCCTCTTTTATTTTCAATGAAAGAATTATAGGGCATGAAGTTACCAAATGTTGTGCAACATCTATTCAGCAAATGACCTGAACTGTAAAGCTTGCATGGTTGTTGTAGTTAAAGTAAAAATACTTTCTTTGCTTGAAAAAGTGTTGACAGTTATGTATTTTTGCTTCATGTTATGACTGGTTCAGTGATTGACTCTTTCTAATCTGTTCAATGCCATTTATTCCTCACCATGAAAAGCACCAGCATATATCTTCAACATAAAATATATCTCAGATCTGACAGATCTGCCCCTAACAATAGATACACATCCTTATTTGAAGAACAAAGAAATAATAAACAAACACAGACATTTGAAAGAACACACTCACACATACACGCACAATATCTGACACACACACATATTAACAATAGCGCGGCACAGCCTCAAAATGCAACAGGTATTCCGTTTTCTTTTCAGTGAAAGTGAAAGCGATAGTAAAACCGTACGATCGTCAAAAACAGTCAGAAACTTTCAAATTCGGTTTGCTTTTATCGAAGTTCTGACCAAAACTCGACTTTGAAAGGCAGCACGCAACTTGCTCTCACCGAAAAACTGACACGAAGAGGTCTATGACAAACAGACAATACTAGCAAGATGACTGACAAACTTGATTGTGAGCTCACCTGCGGCAAGAACACTCAATGTAGCAATCCGTAATCCAAACATTCGAATGACGCCATGCAGTCACGTGGTCGAAGCAGACGCAGACTTGAAAAAGGTTGTGAGAATCGGTCTTCGGAGAGCACGAAACACCTCCATGGTTTATTGAAGGGTGTAAAGAACCAAAAGTAGTGTTTTCTGGATGCACCTCTCTCTTCCCTTCGTCTGTCGGCGTCAAGTTTGACTCCGATCGGGCAACATGCAACCGTGTTCATGGTGTTCGTGCATGCATGTTTGGATAGTTCCAAAATAGTACGTTCCTCCGTAAAAGAAGAGGCAGGGTTCTGAACTGGTTTGAGTACATTTCGGTACCAATAACAAAAATATGAAAATAACACAATTGAATAGGTATGGTGCAATCAAAATGTATATGAAATTATTCCACAATCAAGTCACTGTTGTGCAATACCATCAACATCGAAATATTTGGATGGAACTATACTTCAAAGTACTCCTCCGCGCATCTGAGCCCAAGTGCGTAGGCACACGGACAGAGAGAATCGGTTTGACCGAACTTTGGCATCAAAAAACACCTATTTTGATTACAAAATGACAAAGGTGGAATAAAGAGGTTACACACCTCGTCTCAGTGATTATTAAAAATAATGGTCTCAGTTCGCGGTCATGAAAAAGCTCGCTGAAGCTCGCATTTTTCATGATCCGCTAACTTCGCCCATTATTTTTAATAATCACTGAGACTCGGCATGTAACCGCTACATAATAGACTTTTGGTCTCTGCTATTGTGCGTTTACTGATTATTCTTTTCAGTTCCTAGCTGTGAGAAAGGGTCGCTTCATTTGAGCGACAGAACACCTGGACTGAAAGCAAGAGCACGAACGTCACACACCCACAAACTCACACATAAACGCTCACACACACACACACATACACACACACATACACACACACACACACAAACACACACACACACACACACACACACACACACACACACACACACACACACACACGCACACACACACACACACACACTGCATGAAGATAAATGAAAAAATAAATGGGACAGAAAACACGCCTTTCAAATGGCGGTTTATAAAACATAAAATACATGTTCCGATGTTCCGTGCAGTGAGGTGACCAGCAGTGGATGTCTCGATGTGTGATGCTTCACAGCGGGGTCATGTTTAACAAACCGTAACGAGCACACACGAACGGTGTTTGGGGAACGTGTCTGCTTTGTGACTGACAGGAGCTCAACTCTTCACAGGACTAAGAAATAGCCGACATTGGACCCATTGCAGCAAGACAAACTAAAACTGTTATTGCTGCCACTGCCTCCAGATATACCAGCAGTGACATCTTCGTCAGCTTCAACTGAAGGTGGCGGTGACATCATCGTCATGAACAACAACAGCGCTGCTTCAATTGAAGGTGGCGGTGGCATCATCGTCATGAACAACGACAGTGCTGCTGCAACTGAAGGTGGCGGTGGCATCATCGTCATGAACAACGACAGTGCTGCTTCAACTGAAGATGGCGGTGACTTCATCGTCATGAACAACGACAGTGCTGCTTCAAGTGAAGATGGCGGTGACTTCATCGTCATGAACAACGACAGTGCTGCTTCAAGTGAAGATGGCGGGGGCATCATCGTCATAAGTGCTGCTTTAAGTGAAGATAGCGGTGACATCATCGTCATGAACAACAACAGCGCTGCTTTAACTAAAGGTGGCGGTGACATCATCGTCATGAACAACGACGGTGCTGCTTCAACAAAAGGTGGCGGTGAAATCATCGTCACGAACAACGACAGTGCTGCTTCAACTGAAGGTGGCGGTGACATCATCGTCACGAACAACGACAGTGCTGCTTCAACTGAAGGTGGCGGTGACATCATCGTCATGAACAACGACGGTGCTGCTGCAACTAAAAGTGGCGGTGACATCATCGTCATGAACAACGACAGTGCTGCTTTAAGTGAAGATAGCGGTGACATCATCGTCATGAACAACGACAGTGCTGCTTCAACTGAAGGTGGCGGTGGCATCATCGTCATGAACAACGACGGTGCTGCTTCAACTAAAGGTGGCGGTGACATCATCGTCATGAACAACGACAGTGCTACTTCAAGGGAAGATGGCGGTGACATCATTGTCATAAACAACGACAGTGCTGCTTCAAGTGAAGATGGCGGTGACATCATCGTCATGAACAACGACAGTGCTACTTCAAGGGAAGATGGCGGTGACATCATTGTCATAAACAACGACAGTGCTGCTTCAAGTGAAGATGGCGGTGACATCACCGTCATAAACAACGACAGTGCTGCTTTAAGTGAAGATAGCGGTGACATCATCGTCATGAACAACAACAGCGCTGCTTTAACCGAAGGTGGCGGTGGCATCATCGTCATGAACAACGACAGTGCTGCTTTAAGTGAAGATAGCGGTGACATCATCGTCATGAACAACGACAGTGCTTCTTTAAGTAAAGATGGCGGTGACATCATCGTCATGAACAACGACAGTGCCACTTTAAGTGAAGATGGCGGTGACATCATCGTCATGAACAACAACAGCGCTGCTTCAGCTGAAGGTGGCGGTGACATCATCGTCATGAACAACGACTGTGCCGCTTCAACTAAAGGTGGCGGTTAAATGTTCATCACGAACAACGACAGCGCTGCTTCAACTGAAGGTAGCGGTGACATCATCGTCATGAACAACAACAGCGCTGCTTCAACTGAAGGCGACGGTGACATCATCGTCACGAACAACGACAGCGGTGACATCATTGTCATGAACAACAGCAGCGCTGCTTTAACTGAAGGTGGCGGTGACATCATCCTCATGAACAACGACAGTGCTGCTTAAAGTGAAGATGGCGGTGACATCATCGTCATGAACAACAACAGCGCTGCTTTAACTGAAGGTAGTGGTGACATCATCGTCATGAACAAAGACAGTGCTGCTTCAACTGAAGGTGGCGGTTAAATCATCGTCATGAACAACAGCGCTGCGGCAACTAAAGGTGGCTGTGACATCATCGTCATGAACAACGACAGTGCTGCTTCAACTGAATTTTGCGGTGACATCATCGTCATCATCAACAACAGCGCTGCTGCAACTAAAAGTGGCGGTGACATCATTGTCATGAACAACAACAGCGCTGCTTTAACTGAGGTGGCGGTGACATCCGCGTCATGAACAACAACAGCGCTGCTTCAACAGAAGATGGCGGTGAAATCATAGATAATAGACTTCTGGTCTCTGCTATTGTGCGTTTACTAATTATTCTTTTCAGTTCCTAGCTGTGATAAAGGATTGCTTCATTTGAGCGACAGAACACCTGGACTGAAAGCAAGAAGATGAACGTCACACACCCACAAACCTACACATAAACGCACACACACACACACACACACACACACACACACACAAGCGCACACAATCAATCAATCAATGACGCTTATATCGCGCATATTCCGTGGGTACAGTTCTAGGCGCTCAGCAGTGATGCCGTGTGAGATGAAATTTTATACGGCCAGTAATTGCAGCCATTTCGGCGCATATTTACCTTTCACGGCCTATTATTCCAAGTCACACGGGTATAGGTAGACAATTATTAACTGTGCCAAAGCAATTTTGCCAGGAAAGACCCTTTTGTCAATCGTGGGATCTTTAACGTGCACACCCAATGTAGTGTACACGTTCTGACACCGAAGAGAGTCTGCACACAAAGTTGACTCTAAAATAAATTTCCGCCAAACCTGGGATCGAACTCACGCTGACAGCGGCCAAACGAATACAAATCCAGCGCGCTACCAACTGAGCTATATCCCCGCTCTAAGCTATACACACACAAACACACACACACACACACACACACACACACACACACACACACACACACACACACACACACACAAACACACACACACACTCACACACACACAGACACACACACACACTCACACACACAGACACACAGACACACACACACACACACTCACACTGCATAAAGATAAATGAAAAAGAATGGCACAGAAAACACACCTTTAATTTTGCGGTTTATAAAACATAAAATACATGTTGCGATGTTCCGTGCAGTGAGGTGACCAGCAGTGGATGTCTCGATGTGTGATGCTTCACAGCAGGGTCATGTTTAACAAACCGTACCGAGCACACACGAACGGTGTTTGGGGAACGTGTCTGCTTTGTGACTGACAGGAGCTCAACTCTTCACAGGACTAAGAAATAGCCGACATTGGACCCATTGCAGCAAGGCAGACTAAAACTGTTATTGCCGCCACTGCCACCAGATATACCAGCAGTGACATCATCGTCAGCTTCAACTGAAGGTGGCGGTGACATCATCGTCACGAACAACGCCAGCGCTGCTTCAACTGAAGGTGGCGGTGACATCATTGTCATGAACAACGACAGCGCCGCTTCAACTAAAGGTGGCGTTTAAGTCATCGTCATGAACAACAACAGCGCTGCTTCAATTGAAGGTGGCGGTGAAATCATCGTCATGAACAACGACAGTGCTGCTGCAACTGAAGGTGGCGGTGACATCATCGTCACGAACAACAGCGCTGCTTCAACTGAAGGTGGCGGTGACAACATTGTCACGAACAACGACAGTGCTGCTTCAACTGAGGATGGTGGTGACATCATCGTCATGAACAACGACAGTGCTGCTTTAACTGAAGGTGGCGGTGACATCATCGTTATGAACAACGAAAGTGCTGCTTTAACTAAAGGTGGCGGTGACATCATCGTCATGAACAACGACAGTGCTGCTTCAACTGAAGGTGGCGCTGACATCATCGTCATGAACAACGACGGTGCTGCTTTAACTAAAGGTGGCGGTGACATCATCGTCATGAACAACGACAGTGCTGCTTTAAGTGAAGATGGCGGTGACATCATCGTAATGAACAACGACAGTGCTGCTTTAACTGAAGGTGGCGGTGACATCATCGTCATGAACAACGACGGTGCTGCTTCAACTAAAGGTGGCGGTGACATCATCGTCATGAACAACGACAGTGCTTCTTTAAGTAAAGATGGCGGTGACATCATCGTCATAAACAACGACAGTGCTACTTCAAGTGAAGATGGCGGTGACATCATCGTCATGAACAACGACAGTGCTGCTTAAAATGAAGATGGCTGTGGCATCAATGTCATGAACAACGACAGTGCTGCTTTAAGTGAAGATAGCGGTGATATCATCGTCATGGCCAACAACAGCGCTGCTTTAACTGAAGGTGGCGGTGACATCATCGTCATAAACAACGACAGTGCTTCTTCAAGTAAAGATGGCGGTGATATCATCTTTATGAATAACGACAGTGCTGCTTTAAGTGAAGATGGCGGTGACATCATCGTCATGAACAACGACAGTGCTACTTTAAGTGAAGATGGCGGTGACATTATCGTCATGAACAACAACAGCGCTGCTTTAAGTGAAGATGGCGGTGACATCATCGTCATGAACAACGACAGTGCTGCTTTAACTGAAGGTGGCGGTGACATCATCGTTATGAACAACGAAAGTGCTGCTTTAACTAAAGGTGGCGGTGACATCATCGTCGTTAACAACGACAGTGCTGCTTCAAGTGAAGATGGCGGGGACATCATCGTCATGAACAACGACAGTGCTGCTTCAACTGAACGTGGCGGTTACATCATCGTCATGAACAACGACAGTGCTGCTTCAACTGAACGTGGCGGTTACATCATCGTCATGAACAACGACAGTGCTGCTTCAACTGAACGTGGCGGTTACATCATCGTCGTTAACAACGACAGTGCAGCTTCAAGTGAAGAAGGCTGTGACATCATCGTCATGAACAACAACAGCGCCGCTACAACTAAAGGTGGCGGTGACATCATCGTCATGTACAACAACAGCGCCGCTACAACTAAAGGTGGCGGTTAAATCATCGTCATGAACAACGACGGTGCTGCTTCAACAAAAGGTGGCGGTGACATCATCGTCGTTAACAACGACAGTGCAGCTTCAAGTGAAGAAGGCTGTGACATCATCGTCATGAACAACGACGGTGCTGCTTCAACAAAAGGTGGCGGTGACATCATCGCCATGAACAACGACAGTGCTTCTTCAAGTGAAGACGGCGGTGACATCATCGTCATGAACAACGACAGTGCTGCTTCAAGTGAAGATGGCGGTGACATCATCGTCATGAACAACGACGGTGCTGCTTCAACTGAATTTGGCGGTTAAATCATCGTCATGAACAATAACAACGCTGCTTTAACTGAAGGTGGCGGTGACATCATCGTCATGAACAACGACAGTGCTGCTTCAACTGAAGGTAGCGGTGACATCATCGTTCAACAACAGCGTTGCTGCAACTAAAAGTGGCGGTGAAATCATCGTCCAACAACCGCGTTGCTGCAACTAAATGTGGCGGTTAAATCTTCGTCACGAACTACAACAGCGCTGCTTCAACTGACGGCGACGGTGACATCATCGTCACGAACAACGACAGCGCTGCTTCAACTGAAGGTAGTGGTGACATCATCGTCACGAACAACGACAGCGCTGCTTTAACTGAAGGTGGTGGTGACATCATCGTCATGAACAACAACAGCGCTGCTTTAACTAAAGGTGGCGGTGACATCATCGTCATGAACAACGACAGTGGTGCTTCAAGTGAAGATGGCGGTGACATCATCGTCATGAACAACAACAGCGCTGCTTTAACTGAAAGTGGTGGTGACATCATCGTCATGAACAACGACAGTGCTGCTACAACACACACACTGCTAAAAAATAAATGAAAAAATAATGGCACAGAAAACACGCCTTTCAATTGGCGGTTTATAAAACATAAAAAAACATGTTGGGATGTTTCGTGCAGTGAGGTGACCAGCAGTGGATGTCTCGATGTGTGATGCTTCACAGCTGGGTCATGTTTAACAAACCGTAACAAGCACACACGAACGGTGTTTGGGGAACGTGTCTGCTTTGTGACTGAGAGGAGCTCAACTCTTCACAGGACTAAGAAATAGCCGACATTGGACCCATTGCAGCAAGGCAGACTAAAACTTATATTGCCGCCACTGCCTCCAGATATACCAGCAGTGACATCTTCGTCAGCTTCAACTGAAGGTGGCGGTGACATCATCGTCACGAACAACGACAGCGCTGCTTCAAGTGAAGATGGCGGTGACATCATCGTCATGAACAACGACAGTGCTGCTTCAACTGAAGACGGCGGTGACATCATCGTCACGAACAACAACAGCGCTGCTTCAACTGAAGGTGGCGGTGACATCAGCGCCACGAACAACGACAGTGCTGCTTCAAGTGAAGATGGCGGTGACATTATCGTCACGAACAACAACAGCGCTGCTTCAAGTGAAGATGGCGGTGACATCATCGTCACGAACAACAACAGCGCTGCTTCAACTGAAGGTGGCGGTGACATCATCGTCACGAACAACGACAGTGCTGCTTCAAGTAAAGATGGCGGTGACATTATCGTCATGAACAACAACAGCGCTGCTTTAACTGAAGGTGGCGGTGACATCATCGTCATGTACAACGACAGCGCTACTTCATCTAAAGGTGGTGGTTAAATTTTCGCCATGAACTACAACAGCGCTGCTTTAACTGAAGGCGGCGGTGACATCATCGTCACGAACTACAACAGCGCTGCTTCAACTGAAGGCGGCGGTGACATCATCGTCATGAACTACAACAGCGCTGCTTCAACTGAAGGTGGCGGTGACATCATTGTCATGAACAACGACAGCGCTGCTTCAACTAAAGGTGGCGTTTAAGTCATCGTCATGAACAACAACAGCGCTGCTTCAACTGAAGGTGGCGGGGAAATCATCGTCATGAACAACGACAGTGCTGCTGGAACTGAAGGTGGCGGTGACATCATCGTCACGAACAACGACAGTGCTGCTTTAACTGAAGGCGGCGGTGAAATCATCGTCACGAACAACAACAGCGCTGCTTCAACTGAAGGTGGCGGTGACATCATCGTCACGAACAACGACAGTGCTGCTTTAACTGAAGGTGGCGGTGACATCATCGTTATGAACAACGAAAGTGCTGCTTTAAGTGAAGATGGCGGTGACATCATCGTCATGAACAACGACAGTGCTGCTTCAACTGAAGGTGGCGGTGACATCATCGTCATGAACAACGACAGCGCTGCTTTAACTAAAGATGGCGGTGACATCATCGTTATGAACAACGACAGTGCTGCTTTAAGTGAAGGTGGCGGTGACATCATCGTCATGAACAACGACAGTGATGCTTCAACTGAAGGTGGCGGTGACATCATCGTCATGAACAACGACAGTGCTGATTCAACTAAAGGTGGCGGTGACATCATCGTCATGAACAACGACAGTGCTTTTTCAAGTAAAGATGGCGGTGACATCATCGTCATGAACAACGACAGTGCTACGTCATGAACAACGACAGTGCTGCTTAAAGTGAAGATGGCGGTGGCATCAACGTCATGAACAACGACAGTGCTGCTTTAAGTGAAGATAGCGGTGACATCATCGTCATAAACAACGACAGTGCTTCTTCAAGTAAAGAAGGCGGTGATATCATCGTTATGAATAACGACAGTGCTGCTTTAAGTGAAGATGGCGGTGACATCATCGTCATGAACAACGACAGTGCTACATTAAGTGAAGATGGCGGTGACATTATCGTCATGAACAACAACAGCGCTGCTTTAAGTGAAGATGGCGGTGACATCATCGTCATGAACAACGACAGTGCTGCTTTAACTGAAGGTGGCGGTGACATCATCGTTATGAACAACGAAAGTGCTGCTTTAACTAAAGGTGGCGGTGACATCATCGTCATGAACAACGACGGTGCTGCTTCAACTAAAGGTGGCGTTTACATCATCGTCGTTAACAACGACAGTGCAGCTTCAAGTGAAGATGGCGGTGACATCATCGTCATGAACAACGACAGTGCTTCTTTAACTAAAGGTGGCGGTGACATCATCGTCATAAACAACGACAGTGCTGCTTCAAGTGAAGATGGCGGTGACATCATCGTCATGAACAACGACAGTGCTGCTTCAAGTGAAGATGGCGGTGACTTCATCGTCATGAACAACGACAGTGCTGCTTCAACTGAATTTGGCGGTTAAATCATCGTCATGAACAACAACCACGCTGCTTTAACTGAAGGTGGCGGTGACATCATCGTTCAACAACAGCGTTGCTGCAACTAAAAGTGGCGGTGAAATCATCGTCCAACAACCGCGTTGCTGCAACTAAATGTGGCGGTTAAATCTTCGTCATGAACAACAACAGCGCTGCTACAACTAAAGGTGGCGGTGACATCATCGTCACGAACAACGACAGCGCTGCTTCAACTGAACGTAGCGGTGACACCAATGGCATGAACAACGACAGTGCTGCTTCAAGTGAAGATGGCGGTGACACCATCGTCATGAACAACAATAGCGCTGCTTTAACTGAAGGTGGCAGTGACATTATCGTCATGAACAACGACAGTGCTGCTTCAAGTGAAGATGGCGGTGACATCATCGTCATGAACAACAACAGCGCTGCTTTAACTGAAAGTGGTGGTGACATCATCGTCATGAACAACGACAGTGCTGCTTCAACACACACACTGCTAAACGATAAATGAAAAAATAATGGCACAGAAAACACGCCTTTCAATTGGCGGTTTATAAAACATAAAAAACATGTTGTGATGTTTCGTGCAGTGAGGTGACCAGCAGTGGATGTCTCGATGTGTGATGCTTCACAGCGGGGTCATGTTTAACAAACCGTAACGAGCACACACGAACGGTGTTTGGGGAACGTGTCTGCTTTGTGACTGACAGGAGCTCAACTCTTCACAGGACTAAGAAATAGCCGACATTGGACCCATTGCAGCAAGGCAGACTAAAACTGTTATTGCCGCCACTGCCTCCAGATATACCAGCAGTGACATCATCGTCAGCTTCAACTGAAGGTGGCGGTGACATCATCGTCACGAACAACAGCGCTGCTTCAACTGAAGGTGGCGGTGACATCATCGTCATGAACAACGACAGTGCTGCTTCAACTGAAGGTGGCGGTGACATCATCGTCATGAACAACGACAGTGCTGCTTCAACTGAAGATGGCGGTGACATCATCGTCACGAACAACGCCAGCGCTGCTTCAACAAAAGGTGGCGGTGACATCATCGTCACGAACAACGACAGCGCTGCTTCAAGTGAAGATGGCGGTGACATCATCGTCATGAACAACAACAGTGCTGCTTTAACTGAAGGTGGCGGTGACACCATCGTCATGAACAACAATAGCGCTGCTTTAACTGAAGATGGCGGTGACATAATCGTCACGAACAACGACAGTGCTGCTTTAACTGAAGGTGGCGGTGACATCATCGTCATGAACAACGACGGTGCTGCTTCAACTGAAGGTGGCGGTGACATCATCGTCACGAACAACGACAGTGCTGCTTTAAGTGAAGATGGCGGTGACATTATCGTCACGAACAACAACAGTGCTGCTTTAACTGAAGGTGGCGGTGACATCCGCGTCATGAACAACAACAGCGCTGCTACAACTAAAGGTGGCGGTGACATCATCGTCTTGTACAACGACAGCGCTGCTTCAACTAAAGGTGACGGTTAAATCTTTGTCACGAACTACAACAGCGCTGCTTCAACTGAAGGCGACGGTGACATCATCGTCACGAACAACGACAGCGCTGCTTCAACTGAAGGTAGCGGTGACACCAATGGCATGAACAACGACAGTGCTGCTTCAACTAAAGGTGGCGTTTAAGTCATCGTCATGAACAACAACAGCGCTGCTTCAACTGAAGGTGGCGGTGAAATCATCGTCATGAACAACGACAGTGCTGCTGGAACTGAAGGTGGCGGTGACATCATCGTCATGAACAACGACAGTGCTGCTGGAACTGAAGGTGGCGGTGAAATCATCGTCATGAACAACGACAGCGCTGCTTCAACTGAAGGAGGCGGTGACATCATCGCCACGAACAACGACAGTGCTGCTTCATCTAAAGATGGCGTCGACATCATCGCCACGAACAACAACAGCGCTGCTTCAACTAAAGGTGGCGGTGAAATTATTGTCATGAACAACAGCAGCGCTGCTGCAACTGAAGGTGGCGGTGACATCATCGTCATGAACAACGAAAGCTCCTTTAACTGAAGATGGCGGTAATATAATTGCATCATCGTCATGAAAAACGACAGTGCTCTTTCAACTGAAGGTGGCGGTGACATAATCGTCACGAACAACAACAGCGCTGCTGCAACTGAATGTGGCGGTGACATAATCGTCACGAACAACGACAGCGCTGCTGCAACTGAATGTGGCGGTGACATAATCGTCACGAACAACGACAGCGCTGCTGCAACTGAATGTGGCGGTGACATAATCGTCACGAACAACGACAGCGCTGCTGCAACTAAAGGTGGCGGTGACATCATCGTCACGAACAACAACAGCGCTGCTGCAACTGAATGTGGCGGTGACATAATCGTCACGAACAACGACAGCGCTGCTGCAACTAAAGGTGGCGGTGACATCATCGTCATGAACAACAACAGCGCTGCTTCAACAGAAGGTGGCGGTGAAATCATAGATAATAGACTTCTGGTCTCTGCTATTGTTCCAAGATGTGAGAAAGGATCGCTTTATTTGAGCTACAGAACACCTGGACTGAACGCAAGAAGACGAACGTCACACACCCACACACATACACACACACAAACATACACACAAACACACACACACACACACACACAAACACACACACACAAAAACACACACACACACACAAACACACACACACACACAAACACACACACACAAACACACACACACACACAAACACACTCACACACACGCACACACACACACACATACACACACAAACACACACACACACGCACACACACACACACACGCAAACACACATACACACACACAGACACACACACACACACCGCCACACACACACACACACACAAACACACACAAACACACACACACACGCACACACACAAATACACACACACACACACGCTGCTTTAACTGAAGGTGGCGGTTTAGTCATTGTCATGAACAACAACAGCGCTGCTTCTACTGAAGGTGTCTTAAAAGGAGGTAGTATTCTATCGGGTCGGTTGGTTAGAGGATGGGGGGGGGGGGGGGGGGCGTGGGGGATGTGTGGGTAAGAAGGGAACGAATGTTGTATCTGGCGGGTATTGGGGGAGGAAGTCTTCTATAGGTAGGTGGTCACAAAGGGGTGTTCACTGTGATGGACATGACGAGGGCAAGTCGTGATAGCATTTGTTGTTGTTGTTGTTATCGTGTGTTTTGTTTTACAATTGTTTTGTGTTCTTTTGTTTTGAGGTTGTCTTTCTATTTTTTATTTACATGCTGGATAAAATGGCAGTTATCTCCCTTCGGGATGGAGGGAATTTCAAGCTGGTAATTTACTGCATACTGCGTATTGTTCAACAGATTTTTACCAATACCTAATTATGTAGAACGTTTGTGTTGTCTTTAATTAAAAATGTGTAACGCGGCCACACACACACACACATCACAGACACACACACACACCACAGACACACACCACACACACACACACACGGCACACACACCACACACACACACACCACACCACACACACCACACCACACCACACACACACACACACACACACCACACACCACACACACACACACACCACAGACACATACACACACCACACACACAAAGATTAAAGAGCAAAAACAATTTTATTCAAAAATGTTGTGTGTGATTTTGTTGTTGACAAATGCCATTTTTTGCATTCTACTTTACAAGCACACAGTAAACATTGTAAACGACAGTCAGACTAAAAAGGTTCAGAATCACACTCAAAACGTATGCTCATAGACTGACATAATGAATAGTCAGTTATAGCTATTGTTGAAATAATTCTGAACTACATATCAAAGTTATTCGCATATGTGTCTTTACGTCTATAGCACACATTTTTCTATCGCATGCACAGTGAAGTATCACAATTACTAATACTTGCTAACTATCTGTGCTGAGTGTTTGTTTATTTCCCTGAAGAGCGAACTAACTGGGCCAAGCAGTCCACGTGACGGTGAACACAAGCCACGTGTCATTTCTCACTGTCAGCAAACAGCACAGCATAGCAATCACTCACGCTGAGCAATCTAAGTAGAGAAGTGTCTACTTCACAAGCTGTCACGTGACACACTACTCTACGCTACAAGACAGCGGTAAAGTCACAGGTGTCTAGTGAACGGTGCATCACGGGTGTTTCACTGAGCGATAGCATACACCTTAGCGCTACAGTCACAGGTGTTTCAGGCCATGTCAGTACAGGTGACAGGTGTTATAAGCAAGACAAGACCAACAGACCACAACGCTAACACTCACAGGTGTTACAGGGCACCACAAGTGGTACACGTGTCATCAACAATAAAAGCCGTGCATCTCAACAAATAAATGCAACAGGTGTAAGCGCAGTAAGCGCGCCAAGATCTGAATGACGTAAAACACAAGCACGATGACGTCAATTCTTGTTTTGCGTCATAGAACGTGACGAAATCTTGCAAGGAAATCTCCAAGTGATAACATTCTGTGAATTAAGTAGATGTGCAACGCCAAGGCACTGCATACCCCAGCGAAAGACAAACCTCTCTCTCTCTCTCTCTCTCTCTCTCTCTCTCTCTCTCTCTCTCTCTCTCTCTCTCTCTCTCTCTCTCTCTCTCAAACACACACACATACACACACACACACACCCAAGTTACACACGTAGTACGGTACACACTCACTCTCTCACACACACTTCACTGTACACACAAAACACACCTCCATACGCACATATAGACAGACGGACATACACACCTTTACAAACAAACACACATACACACACACATACACTTACGCACACGCACAAACACAAACCAACCCACCCACTCTCTCTCTCTCTCTTTATCTCTCTCTTTCTCTCTCTCTTTATCTCTTATAGAACAGACACACACCCACACACACACATTGACTCACACAAATCTCATACACACAATACACACACTCATATGCACATACACGGTTGGCCTAGTGGTAAGGCGTCCGCCCTGTGATCGGGAGGTCGTGGGTTAGAACCCAGGCCGGGTCATACCTAAGACTTTAAAATTGGCAATCTAGTGGGTGCTCCGTCTGGCGGCTGGCATTATGGGGTTAGTGCATGCTAGGACTGGTTGGTCCGGTGTCAGAATAATGTGACTGGGTGAGACATGAAGCCTGTGCTGCGACTTCTGCCTTTTGTGTGGCGCACGTTATATCTCAAAGCAGCACCGCCCTGATAATTATGGAAACAAACAAACAAATACGCACATAGACAGACGGACACACACACCTTTACAAACAAACACATATACACACTCATACACACACAAACATACACACAAACTCATGCACACACACATTCACACACACACACACACACTCCGGTTGGTCCGGTGTCAGAATAATGTGACTGGGTGAGACATGAAGCCTGTGCTGCGACTTCTGTCTTGTGTGTGGCGCACGTTATATGTCAAAGCAGCACCGCCCTGATATGGCCCTTCGTGGTCGGCTGGGCGTTAAGCAAACAAACAAACACCCACACACACACACACACACACTGTACATACGCACGCACACACACACACACACACACACACACACACACACACACACACACACACACACATTGACTGACACAAATCTCATACACACATAACACACACTTATACGCACATAGACCGGCACGGTTGGCCTAGTGGTAAGGCGTCCGCTCCGTGATCGGGAGGTCGTGGGTTCGAACCCCGGCCGGGTCATACCTAAGACTTTAAAATTGGCAATCTAGTGGCTGCTCCGCCTGGCGTCTGGCATTATGGGGTTAGTGCTAGGACTGGTTGGTCCGGTGTCAGAATAATGTGACTGGGTGAGACATGAAGCCTGTGCTGCGACTTCTGTCTTGTGTGTGGCGCACGTTATATGTCAAAGCAGCACCGCCCTGATATGGCCCTTCGTGGTCGGCTAGGCGTTAAGCAAACAAACAAACAAACACCCACACACACACACACACACACACACACACACACACACTGTACATACGCACGCACACGCACACGCACACGCACACACACACACACATTGACTGACACAAATCTCATACACACATAACACACACTTATACGCACATAGACCGGCACGGTTGGCCTAGTGGTAAGACGTCCGCCCCGTGATCGGGAGGTCGTGGGTTCGAACCCCGGCCGGGTCATACGTAAGACTTTAAAATTGGCAATCTAGTGGCTGCTCCGCCTGGCGTCTGGCATTATGGGGTTAGTGCTAGGACTGGTTGGTCCGGTGTCAGAATAATGTGACTGGGTGAGACATGAAGCCTGTGCTGCGACTTCTGTCTTGTGTGTGGCGCACGTTATATGTCAAAGCAGCACCGCCCTGATATGGCCCTTCGTGGTCGGCTGGGCGTTGAGCAAACAAACAAACAAATACGCACATAGACAGTCGGACACACACACCTTTACAAACAAACACATATACACACTCATACACACACAAACATACACACAAACTCATGCACACACACATTCACACCTACACACACACACACACTCTCTCTCTCTCTCTCTCAAACACACACACACACACACACACACACACACACACACACCAAGTCACACACACACACACTCACTCACACGCACTCACTCACTCTCTAACAAAAAACTTCATACACACAAAACACACACCCATACGCACATATGGACAGACGGACATGCACACCTTTACAAACAAACACACATACACGCACACACATACACTTATGCCCACACACACACTTACACACATACGAGTACAGACTCATGCACGCGTGTGCACGCACACACACACACACACACAAATACACACACACCACACACATACGAGTACAGACTCATGCACGCGTGCGCGCACACACACACACACACACACACACACACACACACACACACACACACAGTAACACTAACACATGTGCACAAAATGAACACAAACACACACACTGCGCGAGAGAGAAAGACTACAGGGAGGCATGACGTCATGATGCATAATTGACGTCAAAGACTTTCGACCGTGACGTGTTCTTACGCGAGCTATATCCATAGACTTGGAAACTACGGAATTTCTACCCGTCCAAAGCGGCCTGGGGTGGCGTTTGCTGAAAAAATGGGGGCGCCTATTTTACCCACCGTATTTTTGTTAGTATTGTCCCCATTTTTGGTGAACTTCCATCTCCAACTGTAGCACGTAGCCGGGCACAACGAATCCTTCTTTATCATGTATTATTCGGTGTGCACATTTCTCAAGTCGATTACAGTATAGCGTTCACGGGATACCTCCAGCTTCGCTGGGACAATCCGCGATACCAACCAGGAAGTAAAACACATGTGTTGTGGGCGACACTAATGTTGTTGTTGTTGTTGTTGTTGTTGTTGTTGTTGTTGTTGTTGTTGTTGTTGTTGTTTCTTCTTCTTGTGACGACGGTAGTAAAGCTGACGGTGGAGGAGGTGACGACGGCGGGGTGCGTTGTGCAAAGGGAGGTGGTGGTGGTCACGATGTTGGTGGTGGAGGCTGTACGGAGGAGGTAGTGGTGGTCGTGGTGTGGGCGACGTTGATGGCGGCATTTAACGACAAGACCCATGTCCTGAATCGCCTCCTCTGGTTGTTGGTGGTGGTGGTGGTGGTTGGGGTTGTCGTCGCGTCGC